>NC_044313.2:83698050-83855550 GCF_007474595.2 Lynx canadensis | reverse complement strand
TTCCTGTTACAGCCTAACTAGCTGCCTCTAAAATCGTTAGAAACATTACATTGAGTTATTTATTCAATAAATTATACATACACCTTTAATTTCCAATCACAATCATAATGTGTTTTTCTTAGGTTGCTGCCCAAACCAGATCAGCAACGCTACGAAGGCCCTAACAAGATAAAGAAGCACCTCTATGAATAGTTTTCAGATAGAATTTAATTAGGTCCGAACTAGTAATTTCACTAAATTAAAACGGATCTTAAAAATCTCACAGTCCAAAAAACATTTTAGAGGACGATATTGCTTTAGAAGAAATTTCTCTTTGATTGAAATTTTAATAAGAAATCCAAGTAGCATACAACTTGTTTTCAAAATGTATTACCAAATCTAGATTTACATGTTGCTGTCTCCCTGTTTATGTCACTGACACCATTTCCCTTCTCTCCCCCTCCGCCTTTTCTTATAGTCTTTCCTCAGGTAGAGCATATCGTGCTAATTTTGTGAGACTGGATTCCAGTATGACAACCATAACTCTGAATTTATATTGCATCTGTTATTTCTATTTTGCCTCTAGACTTGACTGCTATCCCAAGCAACACAATATGTTACCATTTAATTTTAAAAGCCATTTGCACAGCTTTTTTTCTTGCTTTTTTCTTTATTTCTTCCCTTTTATTATTTATTATTTTTTTGGCAATAGTTATATTAATGGAGCTTCTAGAATACGTCTGTTGAAGACATCGGCAAAAAGGGAAAATGATGCTACCGATGAGAATTTAATTCTTCAATTATTTTTAAATTGCTTGTTAGTTTCACTCTTGGAGAGAAAGGGATGAAATGGTAGAAAGCAAGCCTGAGACAAAGCAGCACTTCTGCTAATGACTTAATGTGCACTCCCCAAATTAGGCAAATGGTTATTTTTATGTTAAATATGTGCTTTATGTCACTACCTGTAGCAGCTGAAATTCCTTTTCTTATCAAGATTTGGCTTAAAGAAATGAGATAGATCTCTACATTTTACACTTGGCAATATACACTTTTAACATCTTTCTTTTCTTTAAAAAATACAGTGTAAATAACAGATTGGATTTGGGTGCTCCTGGCTCTCATTACAGCTTTTGGGCATGTAACTTTTGGGATTTATTAGTTTACTGGTTTCCAAGGTTGTTTTCCTTAGGACATGTTTAAATGATTTCCTCTCTACAAAGTCTATACTTTAAAATTTTTATTTTATTTTTTTGGAAACATTTGCAAATCTATGTATGCCTGCCAACCACATGTCTCGTCAAAATGGCGCCTCACTGTCAACAGAGAAGCTGGGTGTTTTTGGTAGTCTGTGTAGCTTTAGGAGAGAGGTGGGTAATGGTTAGTAAATAAATGGTCAATATCTTTAGGCTTTTGCAAAATACTAGAAATATTGGGGTCACAAGTTGTTTTGGCCCTTTGTATTTGACCCCATCTAAAATCTATTAGAGCAATAAAAGTACAGAAATCTATGAAACTGGGGCACCTGGGTGGCTCAGTCGGTTAAGACTCTGACTTTTGATTTCAACTCAGATCACGACCTTGTGGTTCATGAGACTGAGTCCCACATTGGGCTCTGTGAGGACCGTGCCAAACCTACTTGAGATTCTCTCTCTCTCTCTCTCTCTCTCTCTCTCTCTCTCTCTGCCCCCCCACTCACTCTCTCTCTCTCTCTATCTCTCAACTTAAGAAATAATAAATAAATCTATGAAACTGTACTTTGATATTCAAAATTAGTCTCAGAATTAGTCTCAGGCTTTCAGGATGATTTGACTGCATAACAGTGGACCACACAAATGTAATATACATTTAGGAATTTGATGATAAATTGGAGATGAGGGAGAAGAGTCAAAGTTACAGGTCCAGCACCACATCCGTAGATGCCACAGCCCAGCAGACAAGCACAGATGACCCCTGAAAGAACCTGGATGGTGGAAAAGTGTCGGGACCCCCTCCAAGAAAGAAGGGGATTGTCTTGATCCCTTAGATGAGCTACCCGTTTCTGAACACAGGGATTGAGGAACTGGAGACACAGTCAAATGCCTGTGTTCTTTCAAGGAGGCACGAGGGGCCATCAGGCATGTGTGGTAAGGACTCATTTTGCCTGGTTGGAAATCAGGTTCCGCTTCTCATTGTCCTGGACCAGGTACCTAGGTCAGAAATGACATCCTCCTCAGGGTGTTGTGACAAGAACATACAGTACACGATGAATGAAAGTGGTCAAGAATTTAGCGCAGACCCAGGAAGTCCCCTGGAAAGGTCACCCCCGTGCATGCACACGCTGCACGAGGCCTTGGGAAGGTTGTCTGTCAGCTTCCATCAGACGGATCAGTGTGAGATTACTACCGCTTTTGAAAAGATACCCATGACATTCCCTGACAGTAATAATCATGTTCACCTGAAGCTGGGTACACACATTTCACAGACATGAGTTGTTTCTTAGAAGTTTCTCCTCTGAAGCAATGCAGAAATGATAATGAACTACACTGATTACTGTCTTTGCCAATTGACTTACATTTTGTTTATCTGAGTAAGTCTGTATTCTTTGTAAATAAGATACATTTCAAAAAAAAGTTGTATAATTGCCATGATGTTTAAGTGTCTCTGTAGGTCCAAAACAGTGAAATGCAAATGAATTGAGATTTATTGAATATGTAGTATGTGCCAAACACCTTGCTCATTGCTCTACATGCATAATCTGTTAACATATGTATGGATCTTGCAGGTAGGATTGTTATAGAATTTTCAAGATAAAGGTATTATTTAAAGGAGTGCCTGGGTGGCTCAGTCAGTTGAACGTCCACCTTGGGCTCGGGTCGTGATCTCAGAGTTCCTGAGTTTGATCCCAGTGTTGGGCTCTGTACTGACAGCTCAAAGCCTGGACCCAGGTTTGGATCCTGTGTCTCCCTCTCTCTCTGCCCCTCCCCCACTCATTCTCCCCCCCCACCCTCTCCCCCCACTTTCTCTCAAAAAAAAATTACATTTAAAAAAAAAAGATATTATTTAAGGATATTAAATAAGGGGTGCCTGGGTAGCCCAGTTGGTTAAGCATCTGACTCTTGATTTTGGTTCATGTCATGATCTCATGGTCATGGTATTGAGTTCCACATTGGGCTCCGTGCTGAGCACAGAGCCTTCTTGGGATTCTGTGTGTCCCTCTCTCTCTGCCCTTACTCTTGCTTTCTCTCTCTCTCTCTCTCAAAAATAAATAAATAAACATAAAAGGATATTAAATAAATTGTTCAAACGTATGTAGTTAAAACACTGGCAGAACAAGATGGTAAATTTCCATATATTATCACGCTTTAAATGAAGTTTAGGTTCCAATGAAAAGAAATATTGAATACCGTAATAATTGTTGCAAGTTCTATGTAGTACAATAATCATTGGCATTAATTATTATTGAAATATTAAATGAGTAGATCCAGTGATTCAGAGCTAACTCAATTGCTGCAACACAGCTTAAATCTTCATGATAAAACCTAACGACTATACCAGATTTTTGAAAAATAAAGTATGGTAAAAGCCATTGCATTCCGTTTATAAATACTCCAATCTAAGGCAACTAATATACTTTTAAAAGACATTGCAGGGGAATCATTTCTATGCTAAAGTATTGAAAATACACCAGCATAAGCTTAATTTTATACCATCTTCCATTTAAAACAGGTTGACTGTATCTGTAAAAAGGCATTAAACTTTATTTTTCGACTTTTAAAGAATTTAGTTCACCGGTAAAGAAACTGAGGACTCAGCATTAACTGTCCTGCAATTTATTCATAATGAAGTATGCCAGAGCTTCAGTCATCTGTCATTTGTAGTTTGATGGTGTTCATGGTTTGTTTTGTTTTATTAACAAATGACATTTTTCCAGAGTATGGAAGAAATATCTGTAGATAATATTTGTCTTTTTAGCAATACCTTTGTCTTAGAATGTTCTTCCTTCTTGCCTGCCTTTAGACCGGTGTCTCTTCTTCGGCAGCCTGTCCTGAGAACCTGTTATGTGCTCGGCCCTGCTTGTGGGTAACGGTGTGCGAGCTGGTTTGATTGTAAGAGCGTAGTGACCAGATGAACACCTGAGCCAGTACTTTCTTAGGGGTGACTCGGTGACCTGGGGGAAGCTAGCCTGAGGGTCTTTCACAGAGCATTCAGCTCCAGAAACCCTGCCTCTTCCTGAGCCTGACACTTCATGTTTTTGGATCCAATTTTTTCTTATCTGTGAAACAGATTGATTTGAGAATTTTTTTTTCCTCACTTCTAAGAATCTAACTTTTGATCTCTCTCTAAACATTTTTTTTATTCCCAAGTTTTCATGTATTTGAGAAATCGGGACACCATCGAAGTGAATCTGTTCAGCAGATGTCTCTTGTTCATTTTTCATAAGCAATACAAGTGGCATATTCATTGTTGCCAAATTCCTTGCAGTTTGAACACAGAAATGAAAGTTCTGTTTCTCTATATTTGTGTTTATGATAAATTTACTTTGGCAAGAATTTTTCTTTAGGTTTTAATTGTTTGAAAGGCTTATGTGCTTAATCTATCGTCTTGCTAGGTTGTAAATCATTGTGACTAGTTAATTATTTGATCAACTTCACAATTATGCTTATGAGGACTTTTTACATAATGAAATGTATAACACCTTGGAAAATCTAATAGAATTTTGGATAATTATACCCGTATGCACAGAAAATAATTAGTTTGAATTCTGTGTTTATAAATTTCCTATAAATTTAGAGACCTAGTTTTACATTCTTATCCAAGGTTTATATACGCATTCCTTATTTATTTGGAGGTGATAAAATGCTGAACTAACGACAAAATATTTACAGTATTTACAGATCCCCTTTCGATTGATTGTTACATTATTTTCTTTAATACCTCAATGATCCAAAGTCCTCTAGTATATTGAGGAAGAATGTACTATTTTAATGTTGAATATGCAGACATATATTTAAACACTTATTTTGCCAGGCACATTAGTGAGAAATGAAGGGTTAGCAACAAAACGGAAGTAAACTTGCATCTAAGTAATATTGTTTTCGGGGGAAAAGGAGAGAGAGAGTCCACTCTCTTCTCCAATGGAATGACCATTACGGTTCTCTCCAGCACTTTTCATCATTGCTTCAGCCAACGTTGCTAAGGCCTGAACATTTCTGAATCATCTTTCTTCCCAAGGACATCTCTGTGTATGCCCCACTTGGCAATATTTCACTTGACTTGGTTCCAAATAGCTCCTTAAGAAGACCTTTTTGCTCACTATCATTTTATTGTCTTAGAAACCACCCCCCCAAGAGGAATCTTTAACATACACCTGGACAAATTTCATTCCATATTCACCACATACGTTTTCCTTTAACTCTTTTTAAACTAGCGCTTCTTAACGTCTTCTAGCTCTTGATCGCTATTCTGGCCATCACTTGTACCAGCCTGTAAAAGTCTTGTGTGAGAAGCAGGGTGGCGTCTCACCCCAATGCACCTGTCCTGTGGGTCCCAGTGAAACACCGCACACAATTGCACTGTGGTCTGCGTGTGTATTTCCCCACCAGCAGCTCACATCCCTCGGAAAGTGGTGGTGGGTAGTGACGTCAGAGCTTATCATGAACATTACTGTTTTAAAACTGTGCCAGTAACTCCTACATCCTCCCATTTATATGACATAGTTCACCATCTGGTTTTTATTTTTCCATGCCTCCGACCACGTGCCGTCCTGAGAATGCCTCTCTGCTCTTTTCACTCTCCACCTCATCCTCCAAGATTGTGGTCAATGTGGTCTGGAAGCTTCTCATAACCCACGTCTTTCCTGACTACAATCCACCATTCCCACTGCTGTCCCTGATCTGCACATTTTTTAACTTTTATTTTTCTGGTTTTCTTTCTGTCGTGTCCTGTCTCTAGATTGTAAAGTTCTTTTGCGTTTTGATGCCTAGAACATAATAATAAGTAATGCATTTCTTATGTCTAATGCATGGGGCTTTTTGTTTATTTACTTCTAACACGGTGGCTTTCTGACTAGGGCTTATGAAGTGAAAAAACATGTGGCCTATAACACCTTGGAGACCTTCTTTACTGTCACTAGAATGGCAGGTATTAAAGGTGACCAAAATCAGGGGAAAGACCTTATAAACTGAATACAAAGTGACTGATCTGACTAGGTTTCCCATCACAATATTTTTTTAATGATATTTGTAACAGCAACCAACAACCAAAACCTTTTTTTTTTTTTTTTTTTTTTTTTTTGAGACAGAGAGCTGGCAAGCAGGGGAGAGGTACAGAGGGAGAGAGAGAGAATCTATAGCAGACACCTTGCTCAGCACGGAGCCCAGTGTGGGTCTCGATCCCACCACCTTGGGGTCATGACCTGAGCTGAAATCAAGAGAAGGAGCTCAACTGACTGAGCCACCCAGGTGCCTCACAAATACCTTTTTATTTTTTTTGCTGATTTTCAGAGTTGTGCAGTTTAGAGAAAGTATGTTTATACAGTCCTGAATTTAGCATTTTAGAAAATTAGTAGAATATTTTTGCAACAGGGAAATATGTAGTCTGTCTTAAAATTCATTTCAGATTTGTAAAAAACATTTTGTATTTCAATAATTTTAGATATCATTTTAGTAAGATTTGTATAAGACAAATATAAGGCCACACTTGTGTTAGACCTCACTCAAATCCTACTAGTTGTCTCACCTTCTCCTATTTGTATTTTATTTTAACGTTTATTTACTTGTTTAGAGAGAGAGAGAGTTGGGGCGCCTGGGTGGCTCGGTCGGTTAAGCATCTGACTTCGGCTCAGGTCATGATCTCGTGGTCCATGGGTTCGAGCCCCGCGTCGGGCTCTGTGCTGACCACTCAGAGCCTGGAGCCTGCTTCGGATTCTGTGTCTCCCTCTCTCTCTGCCCCTCCCCAGTTCATGCTCTGTCTCTCTCTGTCTCAAAAATAAATAAACGTTAAAAAAAATTAAAAAAAGAGAGAGAGAGAGTGCTTGGGCAGGGGAGAAGGGCAGAGAGAGAGAGAGAGAGAGAGAGAGAGAGGAGGGGGGAGAGAATCCCAAGTAGACTCCACCCTCAGCACGGAGCCTGACAGGAGGTTTCGTCCCACAAACTGAGATCATGACCTGAGGTGAAATCAAGAGTCAGCACTCAACCTACTGAGCCCCCCAGTGGCCCCTTCCCTCTGTCTTTATATTGGAAAGTGAGGAGTATAATTTTGCTAACAATGATGAAAAACTAATTATCTTCTCATAAATCAGATTGTCCTAATTAAGCTGTGTTTTGTTTTCAACATAATTACTTTTTTTTGGAAAAAAAGATACGTTTAAAAATGTATTCAACATTGTTTTAAGAATGTTTTACAGTGTTTATCAAAATGCATTTTTTTAATTTATGAAATTAAGTCTTCTGAATTTCTGATTTACAGAAATAGTGGGTTACACTTGATGCAGTGTTTCACAGGTTAATTATCGACATAGGTCTTTTATCATGCCTCCTTTTTAAAATCATTAATATGTAGGAAACCATATTGTATAGCAAACAAAAGTATTTAAAAAGATACATTTGTAAATGCCAGCTTATGCTCACTTCAGTCCGTCAGCCATTTGTTCAATGCCTGTTATGTGCCAAGAGTATAAAATATATTTCAAATAATTTCAGAAAAGTAAAAAGTAGATTTGAATAGCTGCTGGCATAAAAGGATTTGGTACAAGGCATCATATGAGTAATTGCTAAATAACAGTATAGTCAATAACTGCTACAGCAATTAAAAGAAAGAAGTATGGATTCAGATTTGGAGAGCCTTGGAAGTGTTTTTGGAAGAAATGGAATATAAAGGTAAGGGAAGGGTATTGCAGAGAAAAGTAACAGTGTCATTGGCGTCAAGAGGACAGAGACAAAGAAAGGTAAAATTAGGGCAAAACTAGAATTCATGCTGTAAGTCAGGACATACTAGTCTATAAACTTTGCATGGTAACCGCAACCCCAATGCCTGACCTTAGACCTCCCTCCTTCACTTAATTTACTGAAGCATCTTCTTTTAACTATTCACTTTCTGTCTTCCTGGCAAGCACTGCTCTTTTTTTTTTTTAATGCAATCAGGTCACTCCTATTTAAAATAGACCAATAAATAGATCATAGGTAGGTAGGTAGGTAGATGGATGGATGGATAGATAGATAGATAGATAGATAGTAGATAAGTAGATGATGGACAAGTAGATAGATAAGTATATAGGTAAGTAGATAATTAGATGATAGATAAGTAGATAATTAAATAGGTAGATAAGTATATAGATAAGTAGATAGATGATAGATAAGTAGATAGATAATTAGACAGATGACAGATGATACATAGAGTAGACAGATGCTGGAGAGATGCACAGATATTCAACCTTGGGAATAAGGTCAAGTAGAAAGGGACAACACCGTCTCAGTGTCATACTGGGCACTGTTGATTAGGCCTATGTGAGGATTATTGAACCATAGATGTACCTGAGTTTGATTTTACCATTTGCTGTTTGATAAGAGCCCAGACACTGTTAAGGTGTATGTTTACATGAAGATTTCTGTCCATAACCCCACAGCTCACGGCTGCACCACCTGGAAGTGACTAGAACATTGCACTTCACTCATAAATCTTACTCAAGCATGGTTTCCTTAGAATGCATGTAAATACCCAGTTCTTCTAAGTGCTTTTCAAAGCAGATAACCAGATTTATCATCTTATAAGTTCCATTAATAAATTAATATTGTTGACACATTTCTATTTATAGAAGCACCTTGTTTTGAAATCTTTGAAAACTTCATAGTCTTCAGTATTGAAATCTCCCCTCCAGTGACAGTCATCCTCCCCCCCACCAATGGCACCATTGTATTTTATTCAGATTCGCAGGGCTCCTGTAGGGAGAGATTAAGTTTCAACCACACTGAGACACAACTACGATAGATTTAGGGCTGTGCCCAGTTTTTTCCATAGCTTCCAGAAACTGCTCCCATTCTCTGGACTGATCCTGGTGCACCGGGGCCATCCACAGCTCAGCAGAAGGACCACTGTACCCAGCATTAAGGCTGTCTTTCCCCAACCTCTAAGGCTGCCTGTCCAGAACCTTCCTCCACACGGGCTCTGGCTTCCCTTACACCCAAACACCGTTCCCTCCATAGAGCTAGTGCCTTCCCATTTTCAGGCCTGTGGTCACACATATTTTTCTGTCTGAAATGTCCTTTGCCTCCGGAGTACCTGTGTTTATTTTCCAAGACAGAGTTCAAGTGTCACTTTATATATGAAGCCTTCTTTCTCTGGCTCTCTTTGCGCCTTGTCAGCACTTGGCCATAAGACAACGGCACACATTTAATGAGGTGCTCCATGGGGTGGGCGTTGTGGAAACCTTTTGAGAATAAAAAATCAAATAAAACATAATCCCTGCCCTTGTGGATCGTACAGTGTGGCAAAAAGCTAGCAGCCTGGTGAGAGTGTGTGTTCTGCATTCACAACACTCAGTTTTTATTAAAAGCGTATATTTACTTGGCTTTCCACTGGAAGACAGTAAGTTCTTCCCGGCAAGAATGTGGCACAAAATTATAAAATAGTTCCTAGACCCCGAAGACCCTGAAGTCAGTCCAACTGACTGTGTGTCCTTGTTCAAATACTTACTCTCACTACGTCTCCATTTTCTCATTGATAACCAGTAGCTATTGGTTTTCTTTTTACCATGATTAGCATGGTTGGTGCAAAATAATTATTGTTAATTGCTGGGCTCAGATTGTAAGTGATGCTTAATGTCACATTATGTATTTTAAAATTTACCCTACAATAAAAATTGAATTCATTTTATAAAGCATAGAAAGAATATTGGTAACATCAAAGCAGCATTTTAAGACATCTCTACATTAATATGGATGGATCAATAATAATTAATAATAATAATTGATGCACTCAACTTAGAACTTTTTTTTTAATTTTTTTTAACATTTATTTATTTTTGAGACAGAGACAGAGCATGAACGGGGAGGGGCAGAGAGAGAGGGAGACACAGAATCGGAAGCAGGCTCCAGGCTCTGAGCCATCAGCCCAGAGCCCGACGCGGGGCTCGAACTCACGGACTCACGGACCGCGAGATCGTGACCTGAGCTGAA
This sequence comes from Lynx canadensis, assembly GCF_007474595.2. Lineage (NCBI taxonomy): Eukaryota > Metazoa > Chordata > Mammalia > Carnivora > Felidae > Lynx > Lynx canadensis. The sequence goes on along the minus strand of NC_044313.2, from coordinate 83,845,420 downwards.
GTCGGACGCTTAACCGACTGAGCCACCCAGGCGCCCCTAGAACTTTTAATCTATACAAAACTTTACTTACATAGAATAGTTTCCTTATATAAGCTGCTTGAATGGGTGAGCAGAGTTGAGCATAAGCTTCGGCTAATTTCAGAGCGTGGATATGGCCAGACTGATCTTTTAACCAATTTGTTTTCCTTTAATGTCCAGTCTGTGTAGAAACTGCTCTTATTAAACTACTTAGAATATTGTTTTATGTTTAATACAAGTTTTAAGATGTTTTAAAAAGTTTTGGTGCTTTATTTAAAAATCAACACATTACAGGAAGCCTGGTGGCTCAGTCGGTTGAGCGTCTGACTTTGGCTCAGGTCACGGTCCAAGGTTCGTGGGTTCCAGCCCCGTCCCCGGCTCTGTGCTAACAGCACGGAGCCTGGAGCCTGCTTTGGAATCTGTGTCTCCCTTTCTCTCTGCCCCTCCCCCGCTCATGCTCGCTCTCTCTCTCTCTCTCTCTCTCTCTCTCTTTCTCTCTCTCTCAAAAGTAAATAAACATGAAAAAAATTTTAAAAATCAACACATTATAAGCTGAAGGGTAAGAATGTGAAAATACGTGTCAGCCAAAGAGCTGAGCTGTGACACCATCAAGGTTTGCAAACAGGAGCTGAAGAATCGGGGTGTGAGGAGTTTTTGTGAGAGATTTGTGTTCAGCTGGCACCAGACTGCTGTCGTTCATGCAAAATAAACACTGCAAACAGATGTCCAGTGTGCACTTGTGGTTTGGAAAAGTCGGCCCTCACAAAATATGGATGTCCTCTTCCAGAGATTGGGATATACATGTTAAATACAGTGGTTCAACTCCTTAAAAACCAATTTCGCAGAACAAACTAATGCTTGCAACGTTGCCAAGAATTATAACACATTCAGAGATTCTCAGATTCAGGAAGTTAACTACTGGCTGTACTAACTTACTCTGAGAGACTTGGAGAAATGGATACAAGGCCTAATAACTTTACCTCCCCGCCAAGTTGAGATTATTTAGTGTCTGTGTTAACAGAGACCCCAACTCAGGTGACGTGCTTATATACCCAGCACGTTATCGGAGACAAGCTAAACTTGACTAATTGTTTTTTATGACTTTCCAGTCAGTATTCTTAGAGCTTTCCATCTGCCAAATTACTGAATTCTTACAAAAGCCCCACGAGGAAGGTTTTGTGTCATCACTGGTTTCATGCTACACATGAGGGAACGGATGCTCAGACAGCTGAAAAACTCGTTCAAGTTCTCAGTCGGTATTTAAGATCCGCACCCAGTGAATCTAACTCCAGGGCTCCCTACCTATGTGACGCGTCAAGATCCTTGTTGTTAACATGCGCTCCCGTGTGTGCTTGGAAAAACCTCTCTCTGGGGCGCCTGGGTGGCTCATTCGGTTGAATATTGACTCTGATTTCGGCTCAGGTCGTGATCTCACGGTTCGTGGGATTGCGCCCGACGTCGGGTTCTGTGCTGACAGTGCTGAGCCTGCCTGGGATTCTCTCTCTCTCCCCCTCTCTCTGCCCCTCCTGACTCACAGACTCGCACTTTCCCTCTCAAAATAAATAAATAAACTTAAAAACAAAAACAAAAACAAAAACAAAACCTCACACAGCTGAATATTCTGAGCATAGGCTCATAAACCTGAGAGATGATCTAGTCTCAAGGTGTTAGAACTTGGCAGTTAAATGTCACATGAGAAACCCGCTTGAATGTTTCCAGCAGCAGTGCTAAGATTTTGTAAAAATCCTTCTGGCTAATCCATGCAATAAGCCTGCTATTGGTGAATACATGCGATCGGCTTTACACGAGGATAAACTGTTGCAGATAAATGTGTTTCTGAGCTTAATTATGTTGCACCCAGTGCTGAAATAACCCAAATGTGTACTCCTTCTTTGTCGAAGAAGAATTTCCAGAAGATACTACCAGGCATTACACAGTATGTGTGTATTTATTTATTCATTTAGGGCAGCATTTAAAAACACAATGAAAAAAAAAATCTGCCGCTGCCGAAATTCATAACTGAGGATGAATGCAAGGGGCCGTTAATGTGTCACTCTTATAACGGGTGGCATTAAGTAGCAATCCTGTATTATGACATTATTTAACTAATAAGTTCATAATTTATACAAAGGGATCATTTTGGCACCTCATGTCTGTTTGTCCGGCGGTGTTATAACTGGTGCTGATTCAAAATACATTTCTTCTATGATTTCACTTCACCCTTTTTCATAGAAATATGTGTTTCAGTGAGTGTGGCTAGTTGCGTTTGATTGGAAGTGTGCATAAAACTCTCTAACACCTCCCTTGAACTTCTCAAGGGCAGTTCAACCCTATTTGTTCGAAGTTCACACCTTCCTGCATCACCCCTGCCCACCCACAAAAAGTGACTTTCCTCCCGTGTCCCCGTCTCCCCTGCTGGATGCGTCACGGCATCCTGTCTATTACACCTACTTTGTGTCTCTCAGCACTTTCTACTCTTCTCTTCCGAGGCAGCCAGAATCCAAGTGCCATCGTTTGATTAACAACAGACCTGGCATGTGGCTGGTGTTTAGTAAGTTTATTAAATAAATGAACGAATAAATGTAGTCAGGAAACCACAATTTCCATACAGTTCAGTGTGGAATCTGAATGCCTTATCAGGCTTCCTCCTACCCTATTTTATTTCTGTTTTAGTTCAACTGATGGCACCCTCAAAACTGAGATCAGGCTGTGTGAATCCACTTTTTCTCTTCCCCAAGCCTTTCTTTGAGAAAGGAAGGGCAGCTGAGTGCTTTCTATGTTTTTTTGAAAGACTTCAATGCAGGCTTTCAGTGTCCATGTGAAATAACGGAAAATGAAGGTGGCTGAGCCTAGTGGCAATGAAAAGTAGTAAAATGTCAGAAAATATTAACAGCGAGATTTGCCACAATTAAGATACGCCAGATTTTAGGCAAGGATAACACAAAACGCTGGGTGAAGAAACCACTAGAATAGAAACGGAGCCCTAAATCTGGTTCTAAACTTCTTGGGGGACTTCAGTGAGGTCCAGTTTCCTGTTCTTTTTTTTTTTTTTTTCCTTTTTGAAGTATCATTGCCACCATGTGACACTAGTTTTGGGCGTACAACATAGTGAGTCAACACGTCTATACAGTTACGCTGTGCTCATCACACCGTGGCTGCCGTCCGTCAACACACGTCACTGTCATAGCACCACCGACTGTATTTCCTGTGCTGAGCCTTTCATCCCCGGGACGTGTTCCTTCCATACCCGGACACCTGTGTCTCCCTCTCCCCTCCACCCATTTTGTCCATCCCCCCAAACCCCCTTCTTCTCTGGCAACTATCAGGGTGTCCTGTTTATGGGTCTGTTTCTGCTTTTATAATTAATTTGCTTGCTTACGTTTTGTGTGTGTGTTGTGTTTTGTTCTTAAGGTTCCACATGTAAGTGAAATCAGAGGGCATTTATCTTTGCCTTATTTCTCTTAGCATTATGCCCTCTAGGTCCCTCCATGCCGTTGCAAATGACGTCTCATTCTTCTTTGTGCCTGCATACTGTTCCATTGTATGTATATGCATGTACACATGTCCCATCTTCTTTATCCATTTGCCTACCAGTGGACACTTAGGTTGCTTCCAGGTCTTTGCCATTGTAAATAATGCTGCAGTAAACAGAAGGGTGCATATATCTTTTCTTTTCAAATGAGCGGTCGGTTGCCTTTTCTTTGGGTAAATACCCAGGAGCGGCATTACTGGATTGTATGGTAGCCCTATTTTTAATTTTGGGGAGACCCCCCATTGGTTCCCATAGTTGCTGCCCCAGTTTACATTCCCAGCAACAGTGCATGAGGGAGAGCTTCAGCTTCTTGATCTGGTCCTCGGTGTGAAATCCTGCAATACTAGAATCCTACGAGTACTTACAAAAGAATTATTCTCGCATAGGAATCAGTCTGTTATATTTCTTTCCCTTGTACTTATGCTGTCCCACAATCTTTGTAGCCGGTAATGATCCTCATGAAACACTGACTACCTCTCAGCCTCAGTTCTAAGATCTTTACACATACCAAATCGTACAAACCTAAGGAGGCATGTGTACTGTGAATATGTCCTTGAGTGAATTAACCTGAAAAGTTAAGTAAGTTGTCCAAGGTAGGCTCATAGCATATGGCCCTGGGATTCAAAGGGAGGAATCTTGGCTCTAGAATGTGTTGTCCCAACCACCGGGCAACACTCCCTGTCGAATTCAGGAACTGAGGTATGTCTTGAAGGAAGTCAGAGGGAGGCCTGTCCTCAAAGACTATGTGCTGCATAAGAATAAATAATTAAAGCCAAGAGATAATCCACGATAAAAGATGTTTGTGTAAAGTGTTAGGTAACAAGGAGAGAAGGTTGACTCTGCACGCATCGGAGAGTGTGTTATCAAAGAGATGACATTTGAACCACCTGTCTAATGCTGAGTACACCTGACAGGTGGAGAAAAAGTCACGAGGAGGCAAGTTGCTGAGAAGGCATATGGAAATGGCTAGGTTTTCAGGTGGAGTTCGTAGTATAAGAAGAAGAAAATTTGTGTTGAATTAGAGTCTGAAAGGCTGTAGATATCAGGACAGGTATTTAATCTTCAGGCCAACGGTGATGTGGAATTGTTAAATTTTTAAGCACTACCGTCACACATTTGGAATTTTTAAAGATGGTAACTAAATTTTATGGCAGCGCAGAAGGTAGTGATTGTCCGGGACTAAGGGCTGCTGTTGACCCTGTCTTCATGCCCAATTCTGGTTGGTGACAAACAGAGTTACAGAGTAAGCAGTAAAATGTTGTTGTGCAAAAGTAAAGAACAGAATCTACAACTCTAATAAGAGACAAGCATATGGGAAGGCGCATCCTTCAAATAATAGAGGTACATAAAACACACATGAGAAGCTCACGTACCATTGTCAGACTCAAGTCTCATTTGGCGGTAGCGATCACAGGCATGCCTTCACGAGAACACTGTGTGTTTTAGTTCCATTCAGGGCCTGTTGATATACGGTAACATCCTGCATACAGCCCAGACTTTTTGCCTTGAGGCAGGAATATTGCATTATGCTCATACATAAAACAGTGCTGAATGCATAGTAGAAACTCAGCACATAGGTTTTATAGACTTCGTAAAGTGAGAACTTTTGTATTACATTCTTCCCCTTAGCACACACTTTTGTGTTCATACTTGTCATTTTGATACTATTTCATTTTATGCCCTTACAACTATGATTTATCATTAAACTTTAAGTATAGTTTTTTAAATATTGTGTAGCAATTTTGTATAGCTTTTATGCCTAGAATTTTTCCGTGGAAACACATTGCAAATTAGCTTTTATTTACCAGAAGAAAAACATAAAATGTTCGAGAAACCAGTTTTCTCTAAACATGAGCTGAGAGCGACAGCATGTGGTGCCACCACTGGGGAATCATCTGGTAACATTCCAACTGTCAGGCAGGAAATTTTGAAAGGGGGAATACTGGAGTGGGGTACGAAGGCTAAGGAGAGCTTAGTGGCTTAGCATGTGTCCCTCTCCTTTTGAAAAGAAAAGAGGACACAAAAGTTAGCTGAAAACCAGGGTATCCAGAGGTAACTGAAAGGAGAAAATGTCAAACGTCCTTAGCTGTCATCCATTATACTACATAATGGGTTTCGGTTTTCCTAATATTACTCATTGTTTAGATCTTTCTGTTTGTCAGAAAAATGGCACAGACATCTGTGGAGAAGGCTGCTCATTTTCCTGTCACTTTGATGGCTGGAGTTGAAATCAGTCACCTGTAGTAGATCATTTTGTACCACGCACAATATTGTTGTCTGTGTTAGCTGCTGGATTCATGACTTATGTAAGTCTTTGCAAGGCTGATTTACACTTCATTATTCTTCCCTTGACCTGAATTGCATCCTTAAGAAATAAAAGTTGAAAAGATATGGACAAAAATTGTCAAAATACAGTAAAATATTTTAATACTAATGAAATGTAGTCAAGATACCCTTGGAAGGTGTTGCTTGAAAGAGTCAGAGGACAAAAAAATAAAAGGTAAATGTATTGGAATAGCTCTTTTTGCACACAGATTGTGTTTGTTTCATTTTCTTTTTGGAAAGCAAGAGGGTTTCATTTCAATATAAACATGTACCTTTTTTTCCTGGAAATGACAGGCTAAGAATAAAACACCGTGATGAACCTGTACATACATGTATGTCTATGCATCTACATACTTTTAAAAAGAATTCAAAGGAGAAACCTATACACATATCCCTTAAATCTTGGCTTAAATTATGAATATATTAAATATGATATGATACCTTTATTAAATATTTTAAGATGTTACCATGTACTATTTTCTCTTCTGCAATTTAGGCTTTAGAATTGGAGAATTCAACGTTCTAAACACAAATTTACATTTTTCATGTGCAGACAAAAATACCTACTAAAAATAAAAAACCTATATATTTTTTTATTTATTTGTTTTGGGACAGAGAGAGACAGAGCATGAACGGGGGAGGGGCAGAGAGAGAGGGAGACACAGAATCGGAAACAGGCTCCAGGCTCCGAGCCATCAGCCCAGAGCCCGACGCGGGGCTCGAACTCACGGACCGTGAGATCGTGACCTGGCTGAAGTCGGACGCTTAACCGACTGCGCCACCCAGGCGCCCCAAAAAACCTATTTTTCAATAATGTTGAATACAGAAGTAAACAGTATGTGCATCAGTGTATGAGAGTAAAATCCTACATTTTATATAAATTATAATAAAATGAGTAAGTTCAAACAGAAAATACCCCATAATGTTTGGAAGCTATATATTTAGTAGTATGCTATTTTTGAAAAAGTTTTTTGGGCACCTGCATGGCTCTGTTGGTTATGTTATGCCCAGAATTCGTGATCCCCAAAGACCACCAGGGAGCCGAGTCCGATGCAAAAGCAAAAGAGCCTTTATTCGAGCTAGCTCGAGCTCAATCCCCTACCTGCACCGACGCAGTGGTGAGATACCAGGGAGAGAGAGAGAGTTTAAAAGCACAAAGGTTTTATAGGGGTCTAGGGGCAGCCTATTGGCTGGGGAAGGGGCGTGGCCTCGGCCGATTGGCTGGGGAAGGGGCGTGTTTTGATCAGGAAGTTTGAATGGGTGAGGGGGAGGTTACTCAAGGGGAGGAGGCGTGGTCTAGGTGAAGGACACAGAACAAGATGGAGTCGGCCGCGTAGGCCTGCCCTTTCAGTTAAGCATCTGACTGTTGATTTGGCCCAGGTCATGATCTCACAGTTCGTGGGATCAAGCCCCACGTGGGATTCTGTGCTGCCTGCGTGTAGCCTGTCTAGGATTCTCTTTGTCTCTCATTCTCTCTCTGCCCCTCCCCTGCTCATGCTCGTTGTCTCTCTCTCAAAATAAATAAACATTAAAAAAAAGAAAAGAAAAAGTTTTTATTTAATTGTCCCTGAAGACTTTTTATCGTCTATAAATATAAAGCAATACCGTTATTTTACATAATAAAGAACGAGTATTATTCTGTTTGGTCATTGTATTTGGCCTTATTGTTTGGGATTCCTCTTGAAAATTTTAGTAATTTGAAAATGAAATGTGTGTATGTATTTGTATTTACAAGACTGTTAAATATGTTTATACATACACATATATATGATGGCTTTTTTATAAATATATATATACATATATGTGTATATATATGTGTATGTATGTGTATGTATACATGTGTATATGTATATACATACATAGGTATGTATATATATGAGCTCCTGAAGACCAGTGGTTAGGAAAGAACAACACCATCTATATGAATTTTCTAGAGCTGCCATAACAAATCACCATAAAACTGGTCCCTTAAACAACAGACATTTCGTTCTCTTCCAGTTCTCTGGGTGGGAGGTCTGGAATCAATCCATCAGCGGGGCCAGGCTCCCTCTGAGGGCCCTAGGGAAGGAACCTTCTTACCTGTTCTGAACACTGATGTTGCCTGCTTGCCACTGCGTCTGTGCAGTCCCTGACCCCATTCTTCCCCGGCCTTCTTCCCTGTGTGTCTCTGTGTCCCTGTGTCTGAATTTCCCTGTCCTTTCCCTTATGAAAACACTAGTCATAAGATTCGGGGCCCAGCCTGCTCCAGTGTAACTGCCTCCTAACTAATTACATCTGCAAAACCCTACTTTCAGATAAAGTCACATTCTGAGGTTCTCGATGGACACGAATTTGGGGGAACACGTTCAAGCTGGAATACCCCTGAGTGTGCATATGTGGTACCTGCCGTTGTTCAATCATGACTCCAAACAGCCAGGCCCAGTCTCCAGCCTTGTTTCTTTCCTTATTTCTTTTTCTCCAGCTCCTCCTCCTCCTCCTCCTCCTTTCATTTATTTTTGAGAGCGAGACAGAGCATGAGCAGGGGAGGGGCAGAGAGAGAGCGAGACAAAGAACCCGAAGCAGGCTCCAGGCTCCGAGCTGTCAGCACAGAGCCCGACGCGGGGCTCGAACTCACGAGCCGTGAGATTATGACCTGAGCCAAAGCTGGATGCTTAACTGACTAAGTCACCCAGGTGCCCCTCTTCCCTTATTTCTATGTTGAGTTTCAAGAAAATAATTGAACACTTGGAAAATTATGGCCCCTTCATATCCTCATTGCCTGTATAAACAAGAGCTTTGAGCAGATTCCAGGAAAAATCCATTTAACTGTCTGAAGGATTTCTGTGAACGAACCTTAGAGTAGAGATAAAAAAGTGAAGGAAAAGGTAGGAAGTGCAGGAAATTTGGGCAATTCACTTATTTCTAGTAATTTCTTGATCATGCAGTCTTAGGAGTATATATAAGTTCTTTAAAATATAGCTGGTTAATGGAGTGCCTGGATGGCTCAGTTGGTTAAGCATCCGACTCTTGATTTTGGCTCAGGTCACGATCTCACGATTTGTGGGTTTGGGCCCCTCACCAGGCTCTGTGCTGATAGCATAGAGTCTGCTTGGGATTATCTCTCTCCCTCTCTGTGTGCCCCTACCCTGCTTGTGCTCTCTCTCTCTTTCTCTCAAAATAAGTAAATAAAACATGAAAAATACAAAAAAAACTATTTATTTAAAAAAATTAATGTTTATTCTTGAGAGCGAGAGAGAGACAGAGTGTGAGCAGGGGAATGGCAGAGAGAGAGGGAGACAGAATCGGAAGCAGTCTCAGGCTCTGAGCTCTCAGCACAGATCCCGATGTGGGGCTTGAACCCATGAACCATGAGACCACACCCGAGCCGAAGTTGGACGCTCAACTGACTGAGCCACCCAGGGGCCCCTGAAAAAAAAAAAAAAAAAAGTAAAAAATAAAATATAGCTAGTTAATCCATTTATTACGGTAAAATATGAGACAAATTCTATCAATTGTCATGAAAGAAATAGAGAAAACCAATATCTAGGTGGTAGAATTTGCTAAATCTAAGAAGACAAAGGTAAATGTAAAATTCTGCATGTAAACTCAACATGCACATTTTGATGTGTGTCAAACATCAACATTTTGATGATTCAAATACAGGATGGAGGAGAAGCATTTTATAGGGACACACGTGAGACTCCTGTTTTCTTGGGCTGAAAGATAACAAGAATCAGCAGTATGTGTCCATGTGTCATATATATATACATATATGTATGTATGTATGTATGTACAGCATGCATATATTTTGGTTATTCTAAAGTAAGAATAGGGGTGCCTGGGTGGCTCAGTCGGTTGGGCGTCCGACTTCGGCTCAGGTCATGATCTCGCAGTTCCTGAGTTTGAGCCCCGCGTGGGGCTCTGTGCTGAAAGCTCAGAGCCTGGAGCCTGCTTCGGATTCTGTCTCTCCCTCTCTGTCTTCCCCTCCACTGCTCACACTCTGTCTCTGTCTCTTGAAAATAAATAAACATTATTTTTTTCTAAAATAAATAAAAAAAAATAAGTAAGAATAGAAGAATATCAGGCCTGACTTTGTCTTTCTGTCAAGTCAGAATATGCTTTAAAACTGGCTGTCAAAAAATTGAATGGTGAGGTTTTGAGGAAAAAAATGGTATATATGTATTCTATATTATGATGGATATTAGTAAGATGACTTCTACATAATTTAGAGCTCTTGAAATTAAGCAATCTAATGATCACTTGAAGGAAGTAAGGGTATCTGTATCTAGTCTGGACAGGAAAATTCTTCAAGGTGTATGCAATAGTTAATCTTAAATACTAGGAAGACTGCCATGGGTTACACTGAACGGACTTGCTCTAGGCCAGTGAACGAGTGGCAGAGTCGGGTTCCAAGTAGATATATGTGAAGGGGAACGTTTCTGTTGAAATCATTTACAAGGTCTACTGGAGATTTTAAAACTAAACAAATCTAAAGATATATTAGATATATCTTTCTAAGATCTACAGCTCAGTGATATATTTGTATTCGTATCAGAACTTCAGAGTAGGACTAACTCCTCAACTATTAAAAAATGGTGACGACGGGTCCCAGATCTACAGATGGAAAAGCTATTCAAACTTTGAGCATTTTTACCATCCCCACAAGTTTTATTTAAAGTCAATTTAATAGAGTTACCTCGTTCCCAACCTATTGGGGAAAGTGGCAAAATAATGTCTGGTTTAACTTTCCAAAACACAGATGTTAATCGTATAAATAAAACTCCAAATCATTTGACCAGAATCCATAAAACAGAAACATCTGTTGTTCAGACTCATCCAAGCTATACCTTATTCTGTATTCTGCATTTATAAGCCACAAAAAGATAATGCACACTGGTTGTTGAAGTCTATAGACTTTCATGCATTATTTATAAAGTCAGTAAAAAATTCAACTATTTACATAATAATTGATGTTAGCAGTAAGAGTATGAGGTTATAAATAGTTCCCAAGTGCCAATAAATGCCGATGGTGGAGATAAATAGAAAAAGGTGATTTTTATCACAGCTGATTTAATGCTGTTTTTCTTTTATATTTCTACAAAGCCAGTGGGATCTTGGCAATGGAAAGATAAATAGGAACACATTTTACAGTGTTAGAAATAATGTTTACATTTTATTTGTGTATGTGAGCATTGTGCAGATGATGAGTATAAGACTTCTAGGTCTTTGAGGTATTAGGTAAATTTCACTATCTTTTGAATAATTTACGTTTATTGGCAAGATTTGGTATATTCACTCAAGGAGAACTTCACATTGGATTGCTCATCCTGCTTCATTGGTTAGTAAAGCCAGCTGACAACTTTGAAATGCATCTTTGAGGCAAACCCAAGCTGTATTGCTATTATTTTTTTAAATTTTTTCTAATGTTTATTTATTTTTTGAGAGAGAGATAGAGCATGAGTGGGGGGAGGGGCAGAGAGAGAGGGAGACACAGAATCTGAAACAGGCTCCAGGCTCTGAGCTGTCAGCACAGAGCCCGACGCGGGGCTCGAACTCACGGACCGCGAGATCATGACCTGAGCCGAAGTCGGAAGCTTAACCAACTGAGCCATCCAGGCGCCCCTACTCTTTAACTGTATTGCATCAAGTAGGTTCAAGAGGCATTTTTTATAGAGAATTATTAAAACAAAAGTGATTAAATTTGTGGGTGATTTGAGTTTATTTTGTTTTTCTTTGAATGTGGAGGTGATAGAAATAAACATAAACTCCATAGGATTTATGTTGTATTAAAACTAATTATAGTAAGGTCCCTTTGATGGATATCTCCATAGATCTGAGCAAAGTTATTCTTTGTTACCTTTATTCATAACTTTGTAAGTTGGTTTTATTTACCTGTAAGTGTCCGTAGGATACTTCGTAGCTCATTGTCTAGTAGCTTATTGTCTAAATGACTTCATTTAGAAGACAACTCCTATACCTTAAAACAAACAAAACAAAGGGAAAAAAAAACTAATTTTAAAATAACACTTTTATGTCCTAGTACCTTTTTACTATGTGTCCTCAATCTTCAGTGCCTCCTTACGGTGACACACTTCCTGACTGGAAGCCCAAGGAAGTTTTTCAGTAGAGAAAGGGACAGTCATCTGCTGCTTTGAATTTGCCTCTAAAAATGGAATATTTGTCCCTAGAGGTTTTCTTCTCTTTTTTCCATGTGATTTCTTTGCATCGTGTTATCTTTAGCCCCTATTCAAGTCTTGGGAGGATCCAGGCTTTTCAGTACTCTCCAAACCAAGGAAATAGCATGTCTCCTTTGTTAGAAGCCACAATAGATCAAATTGGTGATACACTTGTGTAGATTCTACATATTTACCAAGAAAAAACAAGAAATATTTGTGTGACAGTAAGGGGATATTACCCTAGGTTTGTGTGTGTGTGTGTGTGTGTGTGTGTGTGCGTGTGTGTGTGTGTGTACGAGTGTTTCATTTATTTGCTGGATGCTGGACACCCCCACCTGCCGTCCTAGGCCTAGAAATTTATGGGTGTCAAGATCAATGACTCAAAGGAAACAATAGATTTGAAGTAAACTTATTATTCACATTTCATTACATAATGAACATCAAAAGGAATCTTTAATGAAGAAGGTTCAGGTTCAGTGAACAGTGACACATCAAAGGGTGCGCTGTTGTTGCTTTAAAGTAGTTAAGGGGTTGGGCCCAATGGAGCCCCCCTCCTCTCCCTTTCCCAGCAAAGGGCTGGGGTTTGCGTGGCTTGGTCTTCCCCTTCGTACTAAAGGAAGGAGATTCCTGAGTTTTCTTATTGCTTGCCTAGATGCGAGGCAAGGGGAAAGGGGGCAGGATGGCTTGAACATTGTTGACAGTCAACATCAACAATGAAAGAAGACCATCTCAGGGTGAGAAAGGAGAAAGACAAGGTCTCTAGAGGATTGATCACTCCATACTGTGCCAGAGGGACTAAGCATCATTCACTGGGCAGTTCAAGAAGGAAAGAAATTGGTTTGGTTAACTGACAGCATAAGTGTTACCTGTAAGACATCTTCCATGCTTTCCAAGAAGAAAGTTGGGGGCATAAAAAGATTGTTACTACCTTACTTGTTTTTGAAGATTGGAGAGGATTGCAGTCAGCATTATATTTTTAACAATAAATTCTATTGCTAATTGTTTTGTTGTTGTTGTTGTTGTTGTTGTTGTTGTTGTTGTTGTTTTAGGAATTCCTGATTCTCTACCATAAGAACCTATGTTTTAAGTTTTCCATTATTTTTTTCTTAATTTTGGACAGTAGGAAGGGCTGGAGGTGACTCCATTATCTGCTCTAAAACTTATCTGTACCCCCAACCCCCAAATTTAAAAATTGAGTGTTTGATTCCTGACATGCAAATGATTCTATGATATTGGCAACCCTTCAAATTGCTTAAGACAGTAATAAAAAGATCAACCATCTAAGATATGATTAATGGGCACTGCAGATCTTGGCTTCTTCTTCTCTTCCCTACTCTGATCACCTTCCTCTGGACATGTCACCAAAACTTAGTCCATAGGTGAGACAAGGTGTTTCAGAACATTAGTACCCGTCCCGGTTCCAGAACTGAGGTTAAGCTGAGGAGGCAGATGCCAGTCTAACAAGGAGAAATAACAAGCTGTATGTTTTAAATATGCACGGTTTCCACGTGGCCCAATTATCACAAGTAATGGGCAAGACAGTATTCTTTGAAGGTTAGATAAATTCTGTGTATTTTGGAGAGGATATACTTTTAACATTACAAAACTGAATACATTCTATTTTTCTCAGGGAGAAAGATTTTATACCCAATTCAACGTTATAATTAGTTACTATATTTGGAATATCTGTAGGGAAAATTGAGTAATGCACTTTCTTGAAGTTTTAACTTAAGAATATATCTTTCCCCATCAGATGATGAGCGCAAAATTGTTTTTGTTTTTATAGTGTTTCTTGTCAAATCAAAATTCATTCAAAAATTCATGTAAAATATTTGTTTACTAACTTTCACTAATTCATTTGATGAAATCTGAAGAACCAGAAGTTCAAACCGAAAATACTTTGGTCAATATTATCTGTATTTTTAATGATAAAATTAATTAATACTTATATTCCAAATCTGTTTCCAAGACTGTTACTACCATATGGCCCTTTATAGGCTGTCATACTTCTAATTTATTCAGATGGCAAACGATTGTCAAATGAGTTTGGATGGTCTCAGCTCTATAAAAAAGTTAATGGGAAGAACCACAAACCTAGGAATAAAGGAATAAAGGAAATAGTGAACAAAGAAGAGAAAAAAGTTAAATGAGTTTCAAGTATTCAAAACAGTGATATCTTTTGAAGGATCTTGAAAGTTGGCAAAGGTAAAATTTAGAAGATGAATCTGGTTTTATAAATATTGATCATGAGACACAACAACGAGTTCAGGATATGACAATGTAAAATGGAATGTAAACTATATAATGGACTGGAATGGAAGGGGAATATCAGTTTGGAAAGTAGATTTGGAGAGTATTGACATGTATTCCTAGTCAGGCCCTTAATAACCAATAATTTATGTAGAATAAAAATGTAGCAGCTGAAAACTGGTATCTTTACCTTGTACAGTATATATCTGATGCTTTATGTAGTCACTCTGTGGAAGTCTTGGACCTAAGATGAATTGGAGAAAAACAAATGAAGGCTTTTCATTTAATCCAGGGCAGAAGGCACTGTCTTTGTCATGGGTCCCAAGGTAAGAGAGAATTCCAAAAAAGGGAAGGATCACTGGATTATGTACAATAGGAAGGCATACGTAGTAGAAGTCATTGTCTAGAAAAGCACTGAATGTGGAATGCAACTTCCCACTGATAAAGACAGACATGGAGGAGAGATGTGAAATACGTTGGATAGAGGTGAGAAGGACAGTGAAAGGATTTTAGGAGAATGCCTGAGAAAGAAATTAAGGTTAGATGAAATCATCAGAGAAGTTAAATAATGCCTGGGGTTTAAGACTTGGGTGAAGGAAGAATATGGCGAAGTCCCTAGGAACAGGAAAAGTGAGAGCATACAGACATTCAGAAATGTTTAACGGTTTAATTTCACAGGAAAACCAAAGGTATTTGTTACAGAATGTGTTTATAAGGAAAACCCAAGAGGGAGAGACGCGTTAGTTTTACTCCACTTCAATAATCCCAATTATTGGATTGGGAATGAGATATTTTGCTGGCAGAATTAATGACAATATTTTCCTGAGTGTGATTGATACTAAAGTATGTGGACACCACCACTGCCCCTTCTACTCCCTTTAGGATACAGTTTGTGCAATGACAAGCCCACAGATAGAAACCTATGGCCACTCCCAAGGCACTGGGCATTACAGAGTGTTGTGCTGTGCTCAGGCTCATGATTCGACTCCCTGTTTTTATTCTGAACAGAAGTTTCCTCCTGTGTCCTTCAAAGAGAAATCTACTTCCCTGTATGACTTGGCATATGAAGAAAGGGTGAAAGAAAATATAAAAGATGGGGAAGTTTCAACTTGGACTCTCACATAGTGTATGAAGAAAAAATAAAGACAAGCAAGCAAGCAAGCAAGAAAGAAAAGAAAGAAAAAGAAAAGGAAGTGAAGGGGAGGGGAGGGGAGGGGGAGGAAAGGAAACCCACAAAAGAAACAATTGACAATTGTCAAATGAAAGGCCAAAGTCCTTGACTCTGATTGACTCAAAGAAGATAAATACCAGAGTGAGGGGCTCATGAGATGTGAAAAGATGGACAGGGTACAGAATAGACAACTGACAGCTGAGGAAAGGAGAAACATCTGGAAATGGCAGGGAAGAATTCTTCCCTTGTCATCAGGAGAAAGAAAGCTGGATACGTTTTGTCAGAGTAAATAGGGAGTTCTGTGGCTGCATTAAGACACACATGTGACTTCATCAAGAACACTTCTTGCATGTGGCGAAACATCGAAGACCCTGCTGATGAAAACACATGAGGAGCTAAACCCACTGCCTGAGTTTAGGAAAGAAAATGGAATCGTCCTATGAAGTGTCAGCCCCTGCACTTTTCCAAGGCCTTCGTGTCATCCCTGGCACATTGTGAGCTCACCATCATATCAAATGAATAAAAGATTATAGGTGATTAAGGGAAGAGTAGATACATGACTTAGATAAGTGGCCAAAAATTTAACAATATGAAAATTAATTAAAATTTAACAATATGACAAGCTTCTGTGCCAAGCATGAGAGTCTGTGTTAGCTTTGAGGGACAGAGTTTAGTCAGGGTGTCAGGTGTTTGCCAGGTAGACATAGCATGAAAAGGAACCAGTCAGATTTCAGAAAAATGTGGGCAGTGTGATACCAGTTGGAGAATAAAATACCCCTATCTGAAGGAATATGAATGGAAAGGCCTAGAAAATGGTCTCTTAGGAAGTACATTAAGTTAGTACTACTTTTTATTTGGTTCTTGGTGAGGGAGACGGATAGTCTGTGTGCACATCTGTGAAGACCTGAAGGCAGGTGGCTTCTGGGAGGTATGACTCCTGACTCCTACTGGTGCCATGCTGTTCCGGGGGTGGGAGGGGCCGTGCTGAAGGCGGGAAGGCAGCCCTTTCCCATTGTGTCTTCTGCTCTTGATTTTTATTTTTCAGTTTTACAACAGGAATTCATTCAGGTATATCTTTTAGGAGTGAAAATGATACTGAGAGAAGGAATGATCAGGAAAATATTTCCCTGCTTTCTTCACTGAGGTATGTGCACAGGTTGAATTAGTTGTAGGGAAATGTAAAGATTTTCTTCGCAGTATGCTTTTGTTTCAAGGCAGGAGACCCATGAGGACTTTGTGCATATGTTCAAGGAGAAGGTTTATAAGATGTGTACGTGGCACACACAAGCCACTTCTGTCTGGAGAGGTGGTCAGGACACAACAGAGCAGTGACAGAGTTTAGAGTCCGTGGAAGACACTCCTGAAAGGGGGGGGGGGGGACAGGCAAGAGGCAATGATGAACTGATGGATAAGAGCAGCCAGGAAAATTAGGACTCTGAATAAACACTTGAACAGAAATAAACAAGAAGGTAATCCAGTGGAGTATTGAAATAAAAGCCAAGGAATCACTAGAGAGCCATAGCCCTATAATAAAATCAACAGATTTGGTAAGAAAATTAGCAACAGGAGAGAAAGGAGTATCTTATGGAAAGAGAAACAGCTTTGTGGTCAAACAGAAGGAAGTTGAATTCTTGAGTTCTCCGCTAATAAGAGCTGGTTTATCTCCCTCTTTGAATCTTAGCTGCCTCTTCCATAAAAGGGGGTTTAATAATGATTATTTTGTAAAGGGTTTTTGCTGTGTTATTAATGCACCTGTGTGAGTTACATGGCTAGTGTATGTCAGTGTGTCATACATTTCCTGGCACATAGATGCCATTAAATATCAGTTCTGTATTTTGCTCCACTATTGAATCTAAAGAGGTCCCATTTTCCAAGGGATTTTGGAAGAAAGTCATCTTAGAGCTAAAATGGCAGGCAAGATTATGTCAGAAAAATATCCCAGGCTAGGTATTAAGCGTAGGGATTTGGAGACTTAACTAAGGATTGGAAGGTCTAATGGGTGCAAAGAAAAAAAAATGCTCCTATTTTAATGAAAACCAGAAGTTGAAGAATCTTAGGGAAGTTGCCACCAAGGAGTTCAGGTGCCTGTCAAGCCCAAACTAGGACGATGCTGTAAACCTCTCCTCTATGACTTGCATATCTCACTGTAGAGCCTCTCTCTGGCCTGATCTCACCTGGAATCAGTGGCCAAGCAATCCTAGAAAATTTCTTGGCAGGTATCTCCCTGAAACTTCAAAGGGTGCCATAGAAGTTAGAGGCGATGAGTTGGTAACAAGCAATTCGGTGCAGGTGGAGAATAGATCCTCACTGTACGTTCCTTGGTGGAGAAAGAGCCAGAAAACCGGGATGCCCCTCTCTTCCTAGGACTTGGGTGGAAGTTAATTAATTGTGTGACTCTTTCCTTAATGCCTCGTCTCTTGCTAGACATTTAAACACCATGGGGACAAACACTAGGTTTGTGTTTTTCATTATTGTTTAGACCTCCACCACTTCAGTTAATCAAAAAACAAAAAGAAGATTTTGGTTTCCTTTTTTCTTTTCTTTTTTTTTTAATTTTTAGAGAGAGAGAAAGAGTTGTGCATGTGGGGAAGAGGGAGGGAAAGAGAGAGAGAGAGAGAGAGAGAGAGAGAGAGAGAGAGAGAGAGAGAATCTTAAGCAGGCTCTGGACACAGGACTTGATCCCACAGCCCTGGGAACTTGACCTGAGCCAAAATCAACAGTAAGCCACTTAACCAACTGAGGCCCTGCAGGTGCCCCATATTTTGTTTTTTTGCAGATGGAACCATCTGCAGAGATAAAACTCCATTCTGAAGGAAGAAAGCTCTTTACATAATTATGCAGAAACTCCCTACTCCAGAATTGGGTTTTTGCTGTTCCTTTCCATAAACAAATTATTTTTAAATTATTTTTAATAAAAAATAAAAGAATATTACCCCCCAAAAGTGACCTGTAGCTTCTATCCATCATATAACCAAGCCTTTCTGAACTGTTGAATGCATTAACTTTCTCTAAGATTTCAAAGATCCCAAGTCCAACATAGTCAAAGCTCAAGATCAAAGAACCCGGATTCCCCCTCACCCTAGCCCTGACTTCCATACCCCACCAAATACCACACCCCAAGAGTGTCTGCTAGAGTAATTTACCTACATATGTGGCCATGAGGTAGGAGATAACCTTGAGATATGCATGTAGGAGAATATAGTACCCCATCCAGGGCAAGTCCTCTTTACTTATTCTTAGTTTAGATATTTTTACTGTCCTGAAATATCATTATTTTAATAAATGTTCAGAGGTAGATGAGTATCTCTTAGGTATTCATCGTAGCGCGATGCTGTTAATTCCCTTGATAGTGAGGGCAGGTGGAGAGAAAGGCAAGTTTCTCTCTCGAATCCATTCTGTGTTCTTTTAAGCAATAGTGAACTTCTACTCGAAGCTTATTTCTTTAATTGATAAATCTGCTTCTGCTACTGTTTCCCTAGGTCTCCCTGTCTCTCAGCCACTGTTGCTTATTATGTCTTATCGCCATAATAGTATGTGCAGTGACTTTACTTCACTGAAATATCCTGGAAACGCAGTAAATACAGATCGTGAGAAGACAAGTGTTGTCAAATTTGTGAAGACACAGGACTCTACAGTTACTAATTCTCAATCAGCAAACGTTTATTGATATCAGACCTTTTACTTAGTTTAGCTCACTGAATTCTGTATGTTAACACCTCACAGACTTAAACAGCGCCCCAAGGGCTCACCCGCAGCTGTTTCTCACAGAAGAAGCCAGAATCAGCTAGAAGGTTCAAAATCACTGACTCTGGCAGCCCATCCAGAGGCCAGAAGGGCTGACTCACGGATATTCTCACTGTAGGTAAAGGACATGTTGGGTTTAATAATAGGTCTCATGCCTTTAGTTTCTTAAAAACAGTGCTGCTATTCTCCTGGTTAAGATGAATCTTCATTGTGAGTTGTGATCTAGTAGAAGTATGCAATAACAATACCTTCAGTGTCCTTTGCCCTGCTGAATCGATTCATTAGTGAGACAATTTGATTATTGCACATTAATATCTTTTGCCAGCCCTCGTGTCTGAATGAGTCTTGGGAACACAGGGTAGTGAAAGGAGATTGAGGGTTTAGCCCTTCCTTAGAATATGATCAGACAGTTGTGTATTGTTAAATGATTAATTGATACTTCAGAATGTTTCCAGTAAACTTGCAGCACATTTCACGAAATGCATGCTTAATTCTGCGGTCACAGCTACGAGAGCCGGAATGCTTCTTAATAGCACGCTCTTTGTACAAGTAGTAAAGGAAAGCCTAGAAGAAGCAGGTAGCATACCTGAGGCCACTTGGAGAACTGATGTCACAGCTGGAAATGCGGCAAAGGTCTTGCAATTCTGATTCCTGTGCATTTTTGTTTTTATTGGTTTTCAATATAAACTTCCTTTTATTCTTTTTCTTCTTATATAGAACAATGTTATGACCCGGTCTTTATTTTTTGAAAGTGTGATTTTTTTTATTACTTATTGAATAGATTCGTAAACAAAAAGTATGGAAAATGATAAGTAGGGGTCATGAATATTTATCAAAGTGGGAGTATTTATCATGGATAACCCATATAAAGGGGATTTAGTGAGGAAGCATGATGCAAGAAGAACATCTTAAATGTTCAATGCCATCTTAAGAATTTGATTCTCTCAATTAAAGAAGGTATATAAAATCTGATACCCCACTAGAGAGCTACATGCTCACAAAATACATCTAGAGTCTTTTAGAATTGCCTAAATAATTAGTCAAGTAGAAGGCAAAGAAGTTTTACAGCATTTGAAGTGAGAAAGGATAAGTGACTTAGTATTCAATTTACTTCAAAACAGCATAATAAAGTTTAAGGAGGTATTCCTGAAGCTCTTAATTTTTAAGCATAGAAAAACTTGACCTAGTTTCTTAATGATATTTTACCTCCTCTCTGAAAGCCACCTGCAAATAGCTTATTTGCATAGAGATAAAACACAAGGCCCTTCAACTTCTTTTTACTTATTACTGGGGTAACAAACCTCCGTTCATAGAGTACAGCATCGTTTTTGTTATAAATGAAGAATCAGCTACTGATCTATATGCTTTGAATAAACAGTAGGCATTCAATTGCCAGCATCCATTCTTTAAAAAAAAAAATGATAGTTTTTTTTTCCCCACCCAGTCAAATCACCCTTTACTTTCATCTTTCATAACAACCAAGACTTTACAAAGATACCGGGTTTTATGGTGCAGGGTGGAAAACATTTATTAGATAATTTAAGGACAAATCTATTTGTAGTTCATATACTAAATTTTTCCTAATGTCCAATTATCCATGAAAGTTAAAATGGTTACTACAGGCAGAATATGTTCACAGTAGAAAAAAAAAAGTTGCATTTACATCAAAAAGTAATTTCTACTCCTTTTTTGAGAGACTTATAGCAAAGTTGTTAATTTTATGAAGAATGTAGAGTCAACCTGAGTGAAATCCTAATGGCTTTCTGCTGGGCAGAGAAAATGGGGGCAATTGAATCACAACAGCTAAAGAGTATGGCATTTTAAAAGTAGATTTAATTGAAAAATAAAGACATGACAGATTCCATAAAGTTCAGAGTCCAAAATTAGCATTTCCCCCCTCTGATTCCCAATGGACCCCTCTCCTCGTTCTCTTAAACCTTCACAGTGGTTGTCTGCAAAAGGTGTTATTAGTCACAAAGTTATTACAGGGACATGTGTATCAGTGCAGCTTCATGAAAACTCACGAGGGCAGGGATAAGCGAATCTGTCTGTGATGGAATGAATAGGAGTGCCACATGAAAATACTGCACCAGATGGGATACGACCACAAAATACAGCAAGACTGTTCTCATGACTTGTTTTCTTTATTAATAGATCCCGATGCTATGATAGCCTTCCTTTTAACAGCCACATCGAGCGGTTGAGGCCCATTGCATTTGTATATCAGTAAAACATATTTCCGTTCATTTTTCTTTTCGGCTTCTTTGAGTTCTCATTTCATTCTTCAACTTCTTCACTTTTATTCACGTCCTTGTTTCAAACTGAAATTATGTTGAATTTTTATGTGTATTTGTTATTGTCTGTCACACCCAGCTTACTGAGATCTGTAGGTTGTACTAACTCCTTTTATAATCTACTTTTTTTTCTATCTGTAATGGATAATTTTCATAGGAGCTAGACTGAATGTTTTCTCATGTCTTAGAGTTTTTGTGCAATCCCAGTACATGATGGTTACTTCTAGATTCCAAAGAATGGACAGTCTGTGCAGGATTTAATAATAAGTGGCCCGATAAACTCTGACTCCTCAACCTTCAGTGACCTCAACCAGGCATGCTCTGACGTGGAGAGAGCACTAGACGTTTGGGGAGGAATCCTGCGGAAAGGGAGTCATCCGCCTGAGTGAGAGCGCTTGCAGACTAAACTTACTTTCCACGCAGCGGCCAGGTTCAGAGTTCAGAGAAATTGGAGCCAGTTTCAAGGACAGAATGAGTAGCACTCTCCTGTTGCACTGCCCACACTTACAGGTGCCCTGTGCTACAGTGGGACCAGCACGGTGACAGAGTTGTAGGAAAGTCTGGCGTGTGTCCTCAAGAGTTTGAAGGTGAAGCCGAACGTGGCCAGACCAGTCCTGGTGCCTGCCTCTTGCCTTCAACATCCTGAAGCGGTTTTGTGATGGCAGCACGAGGAAGGGACAGGGTGTCCTATGGCACATTCACATTTTGGATGAGGGCATATCTCACGAGGCCACAGAAGATGTAAGGCACTTGTGCCTCAGCCTGTATCTCCGCAAAGGCAGTTGCTAGAAGTCGGCAGAAGAACAAATTGTCCGTGTTAGACCATTTCCAGGTGGGGGTGGAATCCCCAATAACTCACAAATGCACTCTCTGACAGAAGCAGTGTCTGGTGGTCCTCTCAGGAGACCGAAGAGCAGATTAGTTAAGGAACATTCTGCTCATTTCTTTTAATTCTTCGTGCCCTAAATGTCCTGCTGCCAACCTGGGGAAGCCATGAACAGGAGGGAGAAGGTTTTGATTCACATTCAACTAGACCTTTTAGAACGTGAAAAATAAGTCACATTTACCACAGTTAAATGTGTTTCTAGAACTTAAAAATTTGTCAGAGGATCTCTTGAAAATTCCTAGGTAGCTGGAGATTGGCTGGAGTTAACAAGAAGTGGGAAAGGGGATGGCAGCGGCCGCGTTTGCAGGAGGAAATGGGAGGGGGAAAACCTTGGAGTTCAGACCCACCCGTACACCTGCTATATAGGAATTATGCAGACCTTGAACAGAGCCACTTTCTTCTGTAGTTGTGTTTCTTTCTCAAATATCTCAAAATTTTGTCAAATATCTGTTGTCAGGCTCCTAAGTGGCTCAGTCAGTTAAGCATCCGACTTCAGCTCAGGTCCTGATATCCCATTTGTGGGTTTGAACCCCATGTCAGGCTCTGTGGCTGACAGCTCGGAGCCTGGAGCCTGCTTTGGATTCTGTGTCTCCATCTCTCTCTGACCCCCACCCCCCCACTCACAATCTGTTTCTCTCTCAAAACTAAATGCATGTTAAAATTATTTTTAAAAATCGTTGTCAACATTATTTGAATGTTGTTTATCTTGTTTCTCATATAGTAGGGATAATTTGTCTCTCTCTCTCTCTCTCTCTCTCTCTCTCTCTATATATATATATATATATATACATACACATATATTTACACATAGTTATATTTACTTATGTAATATTTATTTGGTCCAGTATATACAGTAAAAGTACACTCTGAGTTTCCTTCCAATATATGGCAAACAGTGAGGATCTAAATTCAGGAGGTATGTGCTTTTTAATGAAAGTTCTAAGATAGTTAAAGGGTAATGAGAAACCTACAGAAGAATACAATACCCTCAACCATCGATTGAACATGACTTTTATTGCATTCATCTATCCAGGCTAAAATAAATCTCCATTTTTCTCAAACATGCTGTTTATTTTCAGGAGCAGATTGTTCTATCTGTCTGACGTGTGTGTGTGTGTGTGTGTGTGTGTGTGTGTGCGCGCGCGCGCACGTGTGTGTGCATTTGCGTTTTGCTGCTGTTAAATTTTTATGGTTTATAGAGTTGAACACTGCTTTGGGAGAGTTTCTTCCATAGAATTCAGGGAATAGATATAGAACTACTTGATTGTCATTTCCAAATTAGTTATAGAGAGAACACAATAATTTTTAAATAAAAGAAATTAAAATTTGCTTCTATGCTAAATATGAACATATGTGGTTCACAAGGAGGTCCAAACAATACTAACGAAGGAGACGTGCTTATTCTCTGTAGCTTATTTGTTCTCCTTCCCCCTGTTGCTGTTTGTCAACTAACCCAGGAATTTTCCTGAAAGGATTATGAAACAGATACGTAGACGTGCAGGGAAATGTTAGGCCCCTAGAGCAGAAGACTAATGGGCTGAAAAATGGAAATCAGTACTGGAGAGGGAGAGTTGGGTTGTTGGGAGGCACACGAGAGAAAACAAGGCAGGGGAGGATGCTTTCTGTAGTTGTTCAGCAAGATAACACGGAGACAGTGCTCTCCCCAAAATCGAGATAATAAACCCATACCTTTTCCAGTGCTCACTGTCTGTTCCCTGAGTTTGCTAAAGAAAAAAAATAAGAAAAAGATTAATCCACAAAACCTCATTCCTTATTCCATCTGCTTACTCTCAGTGCCTTAAGGCATTTTACTTTTTTTTATTCTCTGTGTTTCTTTATCTAGTAAGTGGGAAGGCGTTACTTCTGAGCAGACCCACCAAGTGCTTAGAAACCTATAACTGACATAACGTATTCAGGAATTTGCAAGTTAAAAATCGTTGTGTATAGCGTTGTCCCTTCCATTTTCACTCACCCCATGCCCTTCCTCCGCCAGCCCCCCTGGCCCCGGAGCCTTGTTTCAGACCCATCAGAGAGCGTCTGCTGAGGCCAGACCAGGTGGCACACATACAGTGCAGCGAGCTTGAATGTGTAAGATGTGCTGGGGTAGAACACCCGCGAATCAAACTCAAGAAAATGGAGAGAACCAGTGAGAGTTGTCCTTTGCATATGAATTTTCACAACAGTAACAAGTATAAAAAACAAACAAACAAAAACCCTCAAAGGCTTGTTTGCTTTAGATTTGAGAACATACGGCCTATTGACTAATTCTATGCAGGATCCCATGGTCTTAATTTCCCCTTGAACGGCCATTTTATAAACCAAGCAGCACATTTTAATCGCCCCATGGTCTCCTAGCTCCATCCACTACCTGGCCCACCAAGCCCAGCGTAACCCCTCTCCTCTACGAGACAGGTAAGAGTCAGATCTGGAATCAGAGCTTACATCCAGATAATAAATAAGGACATAGACCTTATTTGCATCCTTTATGAACGGGGGGTGGTATTTTTCACTCACTAGTCAATGTATTAGTGTGTGAGTTCCTTTTATAATGAAGTGGTAAATTTCTTAGCTGAGATTACACAATATTGGAATAATTATTAAGGAGTGCATTGTGATAAAAAGTGTCTTTTACCAGGTTTGAAATAAACTATTTTTAACTGACTCATATTAAAAATATAGATCCACCAAATATTCCTTCTATCAGGCCCAGAGACAAATAATTATGAAAATACATAGCAATTACGTGAAGTCTAGTTAACTATATTTCCCAATCTAGTCTTCAATTTTTCTAAGAAGAAGGCATTTCAGCGCTAGGGTCAGATTAGCACCAGGTTCCTTTCTTCAAGGGGAGTGTGTACAAAGACATGGCATTGAAAACAGAAGAAAGTGTAACACAAAGAAAGCATTTATATTGTGTATAAAGCATCTTTTTTTGATATTTTGATGATGGGTTTTTCCCCTGTGCTGTATTCTGACAGTCACTATTTCAGGTGCTTCAGATCTGCATTTCTATCGCCCTCTTGACACCCCAAGACTCAAAATGTCCTAATTGGTCAAGTTAAGGAAGAACCCAAAGATTAAATGTTTCAGATATTAAGATATCAGTTATAAAGCCCATTTAAAAAAAAAAGAATACGTAATTAAAACAGCTTTGATAAATAGTTTTTACCTTCTCAAGACTACTCTTTTGGTAGAGACTTATTTTAATCTCCATGTTGACAAGAATTCTGATGCCCTATTCAGACTCAGACCCCATCAGACGTTCTTGAAACAGTCTTTGTTTACTTTCTGTGGCTCTCTGTTTCGGTTTACTGACGTGAAAATGAAATGACCAGTAGATTCCCTGTTTCAGTGTTGACTGAGTTAGTACACGTAAGGTGCTGAGAAGCGTGTCAGTATACAGTTACAGACACAGTGAGTAGCATCACTTAGTAGTGATACCCTCTTGCCACTTTGGGACAATAAAACCTACATCTGTGCAAAGATCATTTTATAAATGGGACTCAATCTTCACATTAGTTTTGACCATTCAAACCGTTTCAGCTCACAATTTCTTCACACCCAAAACTCCTGTGATACCAAGTTAGACATGATTTTCAGTAGGCATACAGTTACATCTAATAAGCTCCAAGACATTATGAGTAAGGATTATGAGTAACTTATTCTGTGAATGTTCTGCAAAATGAGCAAACATTTCTAACAAATTTTAACTTGATAAACTAGCGATGTCTTCCAATATGAGTAGTACATGATGCCCAATGTCACATGATCACAACTAAGCCAATGGTTCTTGAAACTCGCTTCGATATAAAGTGCTTTGGATTTCAAGCATGTTTCTGAAATGCATTATGCTCGCAAACCAAGGTTTTACTGTAAGTGGTTTCAGATAGGTGTCCACATAAATAGGTACTCAGGATAAGGGGGAAATGTTGCATATTTGGTAAATAATGGATTTTATTTAGCATCTATTTAGTTAGAGCGATTTTTCCTCCCTTGTCCTCTGAAGAAACCATTTAAGAAGTTGAGGCAGCTAATAATATACCCAGTTGCCGGATATATTGCCACATTTTGGAGTTTATTGTTTCGGTGTTTGTTTGTTTTTCGATGTCAGGCATTCTGAAAATCATTTTTAGTTCAAGGCAAAAGACAGAAAGCTGTTTTTGTGAACTAGGGAGGGGTTTGCTGAAAGCACATGGCCGCGTTTATGAAGGCGGTGCTTTGTGTTTGTAGCCTCCCTCCGCACCTGATGCAGGGGATGGTGTGCGTGTCCACAGCACGACCTGCAGCTGATTTTGTCCAGCACGTGGCTGGACGCTCTTGGGTTGACGTTTGCCGATTTGAGTTCTTCTCTTTTAGAAATTCCCCTATCCTTTGCTGTGGGTGCCTGTCCACTCTGCAGGGTGTGCACAGCAGTGTACCCTCGATGCCCCAGTGGGAGGGAAGGGATCTTGTTCCAAAGAAAGATTATGCGTTTTTGTGATGGCTAGAAAAATGCATGAATTTTCCCAGGAACAACAAAATTCCTGTTTAGGGATTCCCTCCTCAATTTAGAGCCCATGTTTACTAGCCAGAAGGGAGAAGAGAGGCCTTGTTAAAATTTTCCGTGTCTTAAGTCAAGACGTTATGGGTTTTGACAATATTGTTCTCTGGTCCACTGTTAATAACCATTCTCTGTGGATCGAGTGGTAATCCATTTATTTATTTTTTTTTTTTTGTTCTTAGTTTTTTTTTGTTTTTTGTTTTTTGTTTTTATTTTTTTTTATTTATTTTTTTTTATGAAATTTATTGACAAATTGGTTTCCATACAACACCCAGTGCTCATCCCAAAAGGTGCCCTCCTCAGTAATCCATTTCTTCTAGTGCAAACCAGGGTTGGGGAAGGGGGTCCCGGTAGACACAGAGGTGTGCACTTTAATATCTTCAATTATTAGACTACCATACTTTGTGTTTTTTCCACAAATGATAAGCAATTTTGAACTCAGGCTTGTAATAGATTATCTATTTCATCATAAAGACATACGTGGTAAATACCATTAATGGTATCCAAAGCTTAATAAGTACTTAATAAATATATTTCTTTTATGTTTGGGAAGCAAAATGTATATGAGCTTTCCCTTTTTCCTTCCGGCATATTTGGTGTGTAGGTTAAAGAAAGGCAGAAGTAGCATAAAAGGTGAAAACATATATAAATATCAGTTAAATAAACTTCCTGTGTGTGTTTAAAATTTTAATGAGTTCTTTAAGAATTTCCAGATCTATAATGGCCCTTGGACTGTAACTTCTCAAATCATTTCTTATTGGTATATATGCCTTAACTCTTTAATATTTCAGAGAACCACGCTGTTAAGTTCTATGTTTTTTTAATATTTTCTTTTCTTTAGAATATTTATCTTGTTCATTAATAAATTGTGTTTTCTGAGTAGTAAACCAAATATATTATATATAAAGGTCACTGCTTTGGCTCCCATTATAATATCTAACTTCGTTATAAGCCAGGCTGACTTTACTCTTTTCAGTTAAGTTTGCAAAATAATAATAATAATAATAATGATAATAATAATAATAATTCAGTCAACAACCGTCATTAAATCAGGATGTGTGTTCTTTCTGGTTAGTGTTCTAGTTCATTCTTATGACCGACTTGCCTTTCCTTCACTGTATCTGCTGTACCGAATTCTAATACCCTCTTTCTGTTTTGTGTCTGTTTGTAGCTTCTAGGTTGCCTCGGGTTAGAAAATCAGAAAAATGAACTTGGGAGAGTTGCATGATACACAGGGTTAATGAGACCAGAATAGAGGTCTGAAATAAAGAATGCTCTAGGCTTTCAGTAGGTATTTCCTTTTATTTATTTATTTATTTTTACTTTATTGCCAAACTTTATTATTTATTTTTTTAATTTAAATTCCAATTAGTTAACATGCAGTATCTTAGTAAATTCTGGTGTAGAATATAGTGATTCAACACTTCCCTCCGTCACCCCTTGCTCACCATGGCAAGTGTGCTCATGAATCCCCATCACCTGTTTCACACATCCCCCCACTTCCTCTCTGGTGAACATTAGGGAAGAGTCCATTTCTTGGTT
Source organism: Lynx canadensis (assembly GCF_007474595.2). NCBI lineage: Eukaryota > Metazoa > Chordata > Mammalia > Carnivora > Felidae > Lynx > Lynx canadensis. The sequence goes on along the minus strand of NC_044313.2, from coordinate 83,816,963 downwards.
TCTCTCTCTCTCTCTCTCTCTCTCTCTCTTGTTTGTCCCTTTGCTCATTTGTTTCTTAAATTCCTCATGAGTGAAATCATGTTATTTGTCTTTCTCTGACTTATTTCTCTTATCATACTCTCCAGCTCCATCCATGTTCTTGCAAATGGCAGGATTTCAACAGATCTTTCTTGACCACCTACCTTGGTATCTGTCCTCTGTAGCTTCTGTACAGTTCGGGCAACATGGCAGCTACTCACAATACTGACCAGCCCCAGAGGTGCCAGGAGACTGAACTTAATCTAGGTCGTGTGGTGAAGCTTCCTTACAGAAGGAACATTTTAGCTGATATCAAACAAATAAATAAAGTTAGCTAGAAGAAGAACAGTGGGGAAAGCAAATCGCAGGCAGATGGCATCATAGATAAAGGCTTCACAGTATGTAGCAATCTGTTAAGAAGGTGGGTGCGGCTGGGCCATGGGGGGCCAAGAGACATATGGTGTGAGACAGAGCTGGAGAAATAGGAAAGAAGTGACATGAGTTACTCAAGAATTTATAGTCCATGGTAAAGATTTTATATTTAATACTAAAATCATCAAGGAATCTTAAAGAGTTCTCAAAAGGCATTTAAATTTTAAAAAGGAGAGGGTCAGGGGCACCTGCATGGCTCAGTTGGTTAAGCAACAGACTCTTGATTACAGCTCAGGTCATGATCTCACAGTTTGTGAGTTCAAGCCCCACGTCAGGCTCCTACCTGACCACATTAGCACAGAGCTTGCTTTGGATTCTCTATCTCCCTCCCTCTCTCTGCCCCTCCCCTGCTCTCTCTCTGTCAAAAGAAATAGACTTTTTTTAAAAGGAGAGGGGCAGCAAATAAATACATATATTGCTTCTCCCTGGTCCCTCTCCTAGATCCAGTGCTTGTGTTGAGGGTAGTTTTAATTGTTCACATCAGTTTTGTCCTAATAAAAATCAGATGTGTTCTCAAGAGCCCTGTCCACAGCCACAGCGTCCCAAGCAACACCAATTGATTGCAGTGGTTAACAGGAAGAAATGTGTTCTCTGTCTTTGACCTAAAAGAGTGAAACGTGACAAAATTGTGGCGTGTGTGTGTGTGTGTGTGTGTGTGTGTGTGTGTGAGACAGAGAGAGAGAGAGAGAGTGAGAGAGGAGACGAGCGATCCTTTTCACCTGTTGTTGACTCCAGAACTTTTTTCTAGAGACAGAAGTTGTCAGAGGCTGATCGTAGATAAGTAAGACAGTCCGGTACACGTTTGTCAGGTGCAAGTGTGTGTGTGTAAAATAGCACACTGCACTGTCTTTATTAGTTTACTTCTTACTCCATTTTTTTTTCAACGTTTATTTATTTTTGGGACAGAGAGAGGCAGAGCATGAACGGGGGAGGGGCAGAGAGAGAGGGAGACACAGAATCGGAAACAGGCTCCAGGCTCTGAGCCATCAGCCCAGAGCCCGACGCGGGGCTCGAACTCACGGACCGCGAGATCGTGACCTGGCTGAAGTCGGACGCTTAACCGACTGCGCCACCCAGGCGCCCCTCTTACTCCATTTTTAAGAAAGGAGAAACAAAATAAGAAAGGAGAAATAAAATTTGATGAGTAAAGCTTACAGCATCAGTGTTTGTGTTATAAGGTGTAATGAAGGCTATTTAAAACAGCATAATAGATATTAGTCAATATAAATAAATATATAAAAATATTTTCATGTGAGTTGTCTTGAAAGATACTCCCATCTTACAATGAATTCCTTTGAAATCGTCTCTGAGATAATATGTGCAAATGTTTACTGGAATGCTCTTGGAATACGCACCTGTAAGGAAGCGAGGCAGGCAGAGCGGGGCAGAAGGGATGCTCACAAGCAATGTGGATGCGACCTTAATGAGGCTGCTAGGTTTAGAAAAACAAAAACGAAACAAACAAACAGGATGTCTAGTTGAATTAGCATTTTAGATACACAATTCAGAATGTCTAGTGTGAGTAATTCCCAAATACTCCATGGGGCGTACTTCCATTAGAAGTTATTGGGGCGTCTGGGTGGCTCAACTGGTTAAGTGTCTGACTCTTGATTTTGGCTCAGGTCATGACCTCACAGTTCATGGGATCTGGCCCCATGTCGGGCTCTGTACTAACAGCCTGGAGCCTGCTGGGAATTCTCTCTCCCTCTCTCTCTGCCCCTGCCCCAGGCACTCTCTCAAAAATAAATAAATTAATGAAATAAAATAACATAATAAAATTTAAAAAAATTCTTTGTTGTTTACCTGAAATTCAAATTCACCTGGGAATGCTGTGTTTTATCTGGGAGCCCTACCCTGAGTCCTCAGCCACTCCTACTGGATGCCCATCAGATTTGTCCCAAATCCAGATGAAAGGGGCATGCGTTTGTTTGTATTCCTACATTAGCAGGTCGTGGGCCAATGACCAACCTCCTGAAACCTTGGGCAGGTTAGTTCCTCTTAGTTGCCTCAGCACACTTCTTAGTGAAGAGTACAGATGTGAACAGTGGATAGCTTGTTCGTGCTAAGCTCATGAAATGGGTGTTTTCACATGAAGAGCGTGTTTGGGTGGTCAGTCACATTATCTACTGAAGTAACCACTCTTGTGTCAGTGTCCACAGTGATGGGGAGGTAATGTTTCCATCTTGGCTTTGTTTGCTTGTTTTGTGGTTTCGAGTTTGTTCTTTAAACAGTCAATTTTCCAGTTTTGTGTCTGTTACAGAGAATTGAGGATTTGTAGCTACAAATGGCTATTACAGTATAGAAGGAGGAAAATTTATGCTGATTTGCTTGGCGGATTTCCTCTCTTTAGCTTTTACCAAGGCAGGAAAAAATAACGAAAATGTATGTATACATTTATATAGTTTTGGTCGATTGGATTTCTTGGTGAAAGTAAAAGACACTATAACTACTGCTTGTTTTATCATGAAAGAGAAAAGAGAAATATAAAATTCAGTATTTGTGGCACGAAAATAATTTTAAATGACCCCGGACTGTTTGTTACATGAGTGAGTTAATTTGACATCCCCCTAGAAGTAAGAGAGGACAAGTCTGAAAAAGATACAAAGAGTGGCGTACTTAAGAAAAACAAAACGAAAACAGCAGGTGATAACCATGGGCTGCACTGGACCGTCCATAAAGTGAACACCCAGGTTTGATGAGACATTATAGCAACAAATCTCTAATTTTAGAAAAATGCTAGTTTTTGTAAAACCTTATTTATTCTTATATGGCTATTAAATTTAAAAGATGGAACTTTCTACAATTTTCTATTTAGTCAAACATTAGATTAAGCAAAGCACGTTGCACAAGCTCAACAAAGGTGGCTTTTGCTGTTTCTTATATTGTCATTACAGTCATGTGGAAAAACTACTACTTTAAACACTCTGTAATCTCTTACTGTGTCTTATCAAGTTAAAGTATCTGAAAGCAGCTATGTTTTGATACTGAACATAAAAGAATTGCCCTAAAGCAGGAAAAGCGAATTCAAAGTCAGCATCCTCCAGGCCCACCAGACCGATGGTACAGAAGACCATGGGATTATGGTGAAGACCCAATGTGAAGATATTCTAATTTAATTATAAAAATAAGAATCTACTTCAAGAGTTGCCAAACTTGAGTCAAGACAAGCGGTGGATCTGTTTACACCTCTTGAAAGGGAGACCATCGGAGACCTGTATTCATTACCGGTTTGGAGATGTGGCATGTAAAACCTGGTTAAAGCCATCACAAGATGTGGAGATGTCCTAGATAGCATTTCCTTGCAAGAGACAGGAACTCACTGAAGTTTGCCTTAATAAAGCAGGGGTCAACCGAGAGGATGAAAGAATTTCTTGGACTCCTAGAAAATGGAGAATGATTAGATGGGTGCCCACTTCTCCCTATTTCTGAGTCTTCAGGTTTCTGGTCTCTGTCCATCTGTCCATGTCCTGTCTGAGGCTTGACCCCTGTGTGGGGCTCTTAGGAGTGAGTCCCCTTAAGTTGGTCCTTGGCTTTGGGTTGCTATGATACCACTTCTGGTCCCATGCTGGTGGATCCTGGTTTAAATGCTTACAATTAACACACCAGATTATCCCATCTCCTGAGTCAGATTGTTGAGAAAAAGTCCGCTCGCTCTGCTTCCCTTTGCATCCGGCTTCCATTCCTATCTTATCATCAGAGCTGTCACCAGGGAGCAAGTTCCCGTGAAACAAACTGGACCTGCTCCAAGTCACGTGCTTCATCACAATGGTGATTAAGATATTTAAAGGCTGCCTGTGCTGGAAAGATTACGACATCCGCTCATTATGTAATTCAAAACCAAAATATTTTGCAACTATAAATCACTCCCTTGCTGAAGCTAAATAGCTAATTCCTGTCTCAAAGTCCTGGATGATACTGTGAAAGTTGGGCCTCTTTAACTTCCTGTATGTCTGTACATCTAGGGCCCTACACGTGGAAGCGAATCCCAGCCTGCTCAGAGGAGGCCCACACAGGCCGGTCACTTGTTCAGGCCCAATGTCATTCTATCTCTCAACCTCCATCAACGTTCCTAAAGAGAGGCCATCCCTGTGCTGACAGAGGACACAGATCGTAGGTGTGCCCTTCCCTAATGGTAAGATGGGAATAGCTTCCTTGAGCAGAGAAGATCCAAGTATAAACTGAGCACTTACTCCACTCTGTTCTCTTCAGACTGGGCCTCCAACAGGCTCAGACTGCATGACCGCCTCACCAGGGCCAAAGTTGCCATATACGGTCCATGCCTTTCCTAGCTCCCTTCATCCAGACCCTCTTTCTATTTCCCCACCAACATTTCTCTACTTCTTCCCACCCTGCTTTTCTCTCCTCCTACCTCCTGATGTTGGCAAGTTAAATTAAAGTCAGATCCCTAATTCATTCCAAGGGAACGATGGGTGGGAGTAAGGGGATAGTCTTAGGTAAATGTGCAACTGTGCTGTCCTGCTTTTCCCTTTCCTTAGCTGGGAATCGTCAGCTCACCTAGTAACCAACGGAAATGTATGCAGTTTCTCCTGGTGATCTGGTGGCAGAGTGGCCCCTGGCCTGTGTGACTCCAATCCTGAACTTGCAAATATTGCCTGCTGAATCAGACACTACAAAAAAATGTTGACCTGCTGCTACAGAAGTTGGAAGAGTCACAGGCCACCACCTTAGAAAATATGCAGAGAAGAAACCTCAGGCTTAGAGGGAAAATGGCTGTAAGGAGATATGAGGCCAAACAGAGAAGACTTCTGGAGTACAACAGGATCGAGAAGGAGGAAGTTAGGCAGATGGGATCTGTGTCCATAAGTTTCCTATGGTTCTCAATTACTCCATGCTACCGTTTAATGAAAATCCCCACTGTTTGTGGACATAGAAGGCAGACGATAAACTCTTTGATTTATAGACCATGAGCACATGTGCAGATGCACAGAACGTGAAGTGTCTGTTGCTCTGACTGGCAGCAGCAAGATAAGTCTGGAAGGTAAGGCTGTGCTCCTCCAGTGACGCTAGTCAAATCCAACCGGAGGGTTTGATGTGATCTTCGAGTGGTTACTATAAATCTCTATCTCTCAGCCAGGGGGCAGTTTGACTTTCTAGGGGATACTTGGCAAAGTCTAGAGGCATTCGTGATGGTCAGAAATCAGGAGGAGGGCATATTAGCATCTAGAGGCCAGAGGTGCGCTTAACATCCTGCAGTGCAAACAGCCCCTCGTAATGAAGAAGTCTCCTGGCCCCAAATGCCAATAATGCCACTGCTGGTGAGCCATGCTCTAAATTGTCTCTACTTCCTTAACCGATAATGTGTGTGACGTGACACGTGTAATCGACAGTAAACAGTATTTTACTGGACATTTACCAGGTGTCCTTCTGAGAACGTCACATGCACTAGCTCAGTGCATGCTCGCGACGGTATAAATTAGGTCACACTGTCATGCTCACATTACAGACGTGCAGATTGAGACACAGAAGAGGCAACGTGCTGAGGAGGACATAGCTAGCCTGTGATGGACCTGTGGGTCGTGCCAGGCAGCCTGGCTCCAGAATCCTGCTCTTAGCCAGTCTGGTGACAGGAGTCGCATTCTGCGTGTTGTCTCCCTTCACTTCTCTCCACGCTCTTGCAACCGTAAGAGAAGTACGTCTGCAAATCTGGAGCTATAGAAGAACTCATGATTCTAGGAGCTTCTCAGAAAAGAGGAGCTTTATGCAGTGTGCAGGGCCCCACCACAGGTGCGCTAGGCTTTATCTGCAAAACTAAGGTTTGTGGTTTTTTTAGTGAAAAGATAACTCATTCGTTGGTCATTCCCAAATCTGTGTTCACTCAGATTTATGAATAATCAGATTTTTTTAAGTTTATTCATTAATTTTGAGAGAGAACGAGTGAGAGAGTGAGCAGGGGAGGGGCAGAAAGAGAGGGGGCCCCTGAATAATAAAATTAAAAAAGAAAATATAGGAGTGTTTGTGTGGGTCAGTAGGTTGAACATCTGACTCTTGACTTCAGCTTAGGTCATGATCTCACATTTCATGAGTTTGATCCCCACGTTGAGCTCTGTGCTGACAGCACAGAGCCTGCTTGGAATTCTCTCTCTGTCTGTCAATCTCTCTCTCTCTCTCGCTCTCTCTCTGTCCCCCTTCTCTCTCCCTCTCTCTGTGTCTCTGTCTTACTCTCTCTCTCTCTCTCTCTCTCAAAAAAAATAAATCAACTTAAACAAAAAGAAAATATAGCCTCTAGCTCAAATCGTTAAAGCTTTAATTGCTTAGGTCAAAGGTATAAGTAGGTGTGTTTATAAGACATTTTACACTAAGAGCCTAACATTTTACTCCTTTGTACTTTACTGGAATATATGCTCACTCTTTTTATTTTATAACATCCATGTGAAAGTTCAATAGTAAATGGAATTTATTTTATACTCTAGTGTTTTAATATACACTAATGCCTAAATGATAATAGTAGCTATTTTTTGTATTATAATTTTCAGAGGCAAACTCTAGTCAGAATCCAAATATTGATTTCATGTTATTGAAAAGCTACAGTCAGAGACTTTTTAAAAAATATTTCACTTATGGTTTCATCCAATTGAAATTGTCTCATATTTTAGCTTATCATTTTTGGAATAGCATTCTGAATTTTTTAAGTAAAAACAAGAACATTATTTTTTTTCATGCGATGCTGGTGTTCAATGCTTCAATGATAATTCCTACAGATGTAATATTTAATAATAGACAACACCATTATTCAGTGAGGCACTAACTGCAATGGCAGAAAGTTAACTACAGGTACAGTAATAATGCAGCATGAGAAGCAAGGTGCTTCACATTTTATGACGTTCCACGTCCAGAGCAGAAGCCCATTAAATCCCAGGCCTACCCACGATCATATCTACGCCATTCTGTATTGGCACACTTGTGTCCCACTGGTGATATGTGAGCAGTGTCCATTTGAAAATCTTTATGCACGGGGGCCCCTGGGTGGCTCATTCAGTTAACCGCACGACTCTCGATTTCGGCTCAGATCATGATCTCACCGTTCATGGGTTCAAGCCCCACATCTGGTTCTGTGCTGATGGCACAGAACCTCGTTGGGGTTTTCTGTCTCCCTCTCTCTGCCCCTTCTCTGTTGTGTGTACTCTCTCTTGCTCTCTCTGTCGTGCGCACAGTCTTAAAAATAAATAAAAAACCTTAAGAAAATATTTCTGTGTATAATCTCTATTAGGAAAAGTGCACTGGTTTCTGCCGGTGCTGAGCATGTTAGGAAAGCCAGTGCACTCTTCTGACATGGGCCTCCACCCTCCACCTGCCGTGGCCGCTGGGATGCAGGCCAGCATCCTTCCCTGCTGATGGGCACGTGGTGCTCTCTTACTGCCTCTCTCAGCTCGCATGCCTACTCCTTTGCTTCTGTCCTCCACACGCAGGCAGAGTGGGCTCTGCAGGACCCAAGTCTGACCCCTGCACCCCTCTCCTGTGCTGGGTCACTCAGGAGCTCATTCACTCACTCAGGACGCCCATTCCTCCAACCCCATCACTTCAACTCTACTGGTTCACTCTTCTCCAGCAAAATGGCCTCTTTTTTGCTGTTCCTCAAATGTCTTGGGCTACTTCTTAGGACTTTTTTTGTGAGATCAAAGTTTCTTTGTTTTTGTTGGTGTGGTTTGTCTTCTTTTACTTAATTCAAGTTAGTTAACATATAGTGTAATAATAGTTTCAGGAGTAGAACCCAGTGATTCATCACTTACGTGTAACACCCAGTGTTCATCCCAACAAGTGCCCTCCTTAATGCCCATCACCCAGTTAGTGTATCCCACACCTCTCTGCCAGCAACCCTCAGCTTTTTCTCTCTCTGCATTTAAGAGTCTCTATGGTTTGTCTCCCTCTCTGTTTTTATCTTATTTTTCCTTCCCTTCCCCTATGTTCATCTGTTGTGTTTCTTAAATTCCACATATGAATGAAACCATATATTTCATTCTCTAACTTAGCATACCAAGCTTCCAGTTCTATCCACGTAGTTACAAATGGCAAGATTTCATTCTTTTTGATTGCCAAGTAACACTCATTGTATATGTATACCACATCTTTATCCATTCATCCATCAATGGACATTTGGTCTCTTTTCATACTTTGGCTATTAACGATAGTGCTGCTATAAACATTGGGGTGCATGTGCCCCTTCAAAACAGCATACCCGTGTCCTTTGGATAAATACCTAATAGTGCAGTTTCTGGATAGTAGGGTAGATCTGTTTTGAGGAACCTGCATACTCTTTTCCAGAGCGTCTGCACCAGTTTGCATTCCCACCAGCAGTATTTTTATACTAGCGCTGCCCTCTGCCAGAAGCATTCTTCCTCCAGATCTCCTGGCCAAGCCCCCCGGAGGCTGCAGCTTACGTGAAATCCCTTTGGTATCTCTCAGAGAGTAGACATCCCATGACAGGAGGCTGTTTTATGAAGAACCCTTTTTTTTTAGTTTTGTCTTTTTCAGAAATAAAGTGTTATGATGGGCAACGTATTAAGTAAATAAAACATGACAGGAATGCTGTACCTGTCTTAATTTTACACCTTTTCTGCAAATAGCATTCTGTATACCCATCACCTGTTGTTTGCTAGAAACTTCTCAAGATTTCCATCTCAACAATATGCATATTGAGTTTATGCCTTTTGATGACAGTCTATCCAATGCCTTTTATTTTCTAACTCAGGGTGGTTTACTTGCACCTGTCATTCCCTTAGGTTCCTAGAGAAACAACTTCAAAGAGCCAGATTCTTTGTACCTCCTGAACACACCTTTGCTCTTTCCCTCCTAACAGCTGCAGGAGGGCTCTTCTGCATTTACTCTACCTCGCATTCCTTTTCCTCTTCCAGGGCTTTGTGGTAAAAACTTCACTTCTGCTCTGCCATCTGCTTTTACTATTTTTTTTTCTTTATTCATCCCCCAATTGCCACTTCTACTGATTATCCCCAGCAGGATAAAGCATTTTTAGTCAAATTCTACTTAAAGGGAATGGATGGTTGGGGACAGATAACTGTACAGTGTTGGGTAGTATTTATGGGAAGGCAAATTCGTTGAATTAGAAGAGAGAAACATACTCCCGAACAGAATATCTGGAATCAGGAATTTGGCAAGGTATTTGGGGTAACACTTTTATAATGTAGAACAGGAATTTGTACTTAAATTTTTGAACTCTCTGGGTTGAGTTGAGCAAAGTCAACAGAATTTGTCCAAGTAAAACAATGAGTCTAGGGTCCACTGGGTGGCTCAGTCGGTTAAGCATCCAACTCTTGATTTTGGCTCGGGTCATAATCTCAGGGTTTATGGGTTCGAGCCCCACATCAGACTCTGCACTGACAACACAGAACCTGCTTGGAATCCACTCTCTCTGTCTTTCTGCCCCTCACACTCTCTCTCGATTTCAAAAAATAAATAAATTTAACAAAAAAACAATGAGTCTAGTTAAGAGAGTTCTGGCATCAGTCCTGTTTGCCCCATGTAAGGGCCCAGAAGCAGAAACAAAAGCGAATGAAGGAATTAGAAGTGGAGTAGCACTTAACAGTTGTTGACTTTATATTGGGGAGACACGGAGAAGAGTTTGGGAGACATCTGTGTGCTGAACAAAGTCTGCTTTATGAAAAGGTTGGAGTTGGACTTCAGTTGTGAATGTGTGTGTGTGTGTGTGTGTGTGTGTACTCACACAGAGGTACACTCATGTGTATATTGTGTTTGAGTATGTACATACATCCACATGAAAGTACATGCATGCATAGTGTATGTATGTGTATGTGTACCCACGGAGTAGTACATGTATGCATATTATGTGTGTACATAAACCCACACGGAAATACATGCATGCATGTTGCATGTCTGTGTACATGTGTCCACACAGTAGTACGTATGTACATATTATGTGTGTACATACACCCACATGAAGCACACACGTTTGAGTATGTACATGTACCCACGTGGATGCATGTGCATGCACATTATATGTATGTGTACATGCACCCACACGGAAGCACATACATGTGTGTGTATTATATGTGTGTTATATATGTCTAGAGTTCTAGATCCAGGTAAAGTGCCTTGATAAATGTAGGTTTTCCAATAATAGGCTCCAGTAATACTTACATTGTAGAGTTGTGCGTTTGAGTGCATTAGAGACTGGGTAACCTGGGACCCAGAAGGAACTCATCCTGGACAAACAGGTAACCAACCATGACACTTCCTTTTGTTCTTTGGTTACCAGCCTCCCTCTGTTCTGAGCTCCTGTCTCCTTTACCAGCCATGTGCCTTCAGCCCCAAACCTACTCTTCCGCTTACCTCCTGAGAGCTTTTCTTCACGCGCTTCCATCGTGCCCCCAGGTCACTATTAAAGGTGAATAAGCAAAAGTTTTGGCCCCGAAGAGTCGAATGGCCAGTGTGGTGTGCTCCCCTGCCATCCCTCACTGAAGTGCAAATGGAAAACCAACAGCAGATTCAGCCCCACATTGCTACAAGCCAATGGAGCCAACTCCCTTATTGCCGTTAGCTGAAGTAGAAGTCAGAGAGCAAGACAAATGATCGAGTCAAAGGAATGAGGGTAAACTGAGGATATGACCATGATGGACTCAATATTGGTCTCTCTGGTGAGTCTTATCCATTCAGCTAAGCTTCTGGTGTGACTGCTGTGTGACAGGCATGTTCTCAGATGCTGGGAATCCAGAAGTGAACAAGACACAGTTCTCGTAATCAACACACCTACCGCCTAGTGTTGCATGAAGAGTATTGGTAGTTATCCAGAAATGCTCCAGCCACTATGGCAGCAACAGCCAGCACTTACCAGGTGTTATTCCAGACACAGTACAGGAGACAGACCTGTAGCTATGATATGATTTCCAGCGTATAAATCTGGACACCACGGGTAGAGAGTTTAAGTAGCCTTCCCCGGATCACATTATTAGTGAATGGTAGGGCTGTGAGTCAAAGCCAGCAGTCTGAGGCTAGATCTGAAAGGCTCAATACTTTCTAAAATATGACCTACAGCTTGGTCTTCTTATTGGTTTTTAAAAGATCAGTGATACTACGGTTGTCCCTTGTATCCCTTTCAGTTTTGATTGTGTGAGTAAAATGATTCTGCACGTACAGTGGAAGCTGGTGTTTCAAATCTGCAGAAGATAGAGCCTAGTTCATCAGTTTGTAAGTGTAATGGGCCCTGTATGTATTGGAATACGGGCATGCCTGTGCTTAAATATTCTATTGTTAATGCCCCACTACCTGTGCAGACAGCATGGATCAACCTGGATCCTTTGAGTAACTTCCAGAGTTTTCCATAGTGCACACACATCCCCACACACACACACACACACATGTGCACACACACACGTGCTCTTGGACCCTGTATACCATTTCTCTGTAAGTTCTACCACGTGTATGTAGAGCAGCGCTACTCTGGCTCGTTGTGTAATTGAAGCCTGCAGAGCCCAGCAAATCAGACCCTCGTTTCTACAACGCCAGCTCCGCCAGACTCATTATTTTCTCTCTTTGGCTCACAGTGGGACTGTCACTTCTGAAAGTCTCTGTTGCCTTTGCATTTCTAATAGAATCCTCACGAAAATTTACATTTTAGCCTCACTTGCAGGAGCCTACCTTCAGGGTTTGAAGTAAAGGTAATCATATTATTGTATCTTCAGGAGGCTTCCTGCTTCCGTTTTCCTCAGAAATTTTGTAGATGGTGAGTTTCTTCAAAAAGTGAACAGACTATGTGGAAATAGATAAAACAGGACTCTGAGTAATTTATTCCAAAAGAAAGGTGTTTCTGTGCAATTATTTACATAAATGCTAGCATTTCAAAAGCTTTTATAACACCTACAAGAATTATTAAATGCATCGAATATTCCCAGCTAAGTATTTTCTTTGAACACATGATTGCCTTTGAACGCTAGCTCCCAGAGCTGCACAGTCAAGCAAAGCCTAAAAGAGATAAATGAAAAGTCATGGCCAAATTCAAAGCCATGATCATTCTGCATCCCGACTTGCTTTGTTAAGAAAGGTAAGTCAGGGAGCTGTGATGTGCTTTAAGCAATCAAATGGAAAGACGAGACCAATTTTCCCCTCAGGATTGCGCACATATAGGCAAACATACCTGGATATGCAGGTAGAGATCTCTTCTTCACACCCATTCCTTCCCAGGCTTTCAGAGGCAGCACACTTTACGCCCTTATTATTAACCCATCCCTCTTCTCTTCCCTGCTCAACAGTGGAGATTGTGTCTACGTTCTATTTTGATAGGTGCCTTTATGCGGGATGGTTATAGTTGTGGGATTCCCACAGGCGTGTGTGAAACTGGGTACGAGATGGGCGATGGTTTCAGGAAGACTAAAAAAGCAGTCGGACGTGTTGTAAGTGGTGGTAGCCATAAATACTATCAGAGTATTTCGAGTATGAGGCTGCTCATGTCCCCAGCAGGGGCCAGCTACTCCTGAAATCAGGTACTTCGCCAGGATGACTGACTCTGTTCCGTATCACATGTTCCTTGGGAGAGAGCTTCCACCTCTAGTCGCTCATATCCGACAGAAAGATTTTGTGTGAAATCTGTCATGTTGGTCCTTCCAGGGACCTTGGTTAGGAAAAAGCAGAAGTCATTCTGGCTACCTTAAACAGAAGGGGCTTGTTGAGTGATATAAATAGCTCACATATTGGAAGGGCAGAAGAGGCCGACTCTGTTTTGACCTTTCAGAAGCAAGTTACAAAATTACAACATAACAGGACTGCTCTAGGAACTTCCGCCTTGATGATTCGAAATCCTGCCTCCACAGTTGCTAACTGCACAAGCGCACATTTCAGCTGTGATCCAGACCTGCAGACACACGTGCCTGTCACCTGCTTTTCCTCTTATAATCCCTTCTGAACAATGTCTCGGGCAAGAAGCGTCTTGTCAGAGTAGCCTCACCACGCTCAGAATCCGAGCTACAACTCAGTCTTTTAAGTACGGTTTTCAGCTTCTCAGCGTATGCATTTCAGGAACATGCGAAAGAAGGCGGCTGGAATAAGGACCAGGTGAGCTTAGCCGCAGCGTCAGCTCCAGCTGTCACTGGCTGGCCTCTGTCTCTTCTACGTGATGTAAGTAGAGTCCAGGTGACATGCCACAGTGTGTTAGCCTTTGTGGAAATAACAGACTTCCTTTTCAAAACCACCTGGACTGTGATATTCGTTAGGCACATTATTAATGTGGAATGCGTAAGCTTTGGTGTTACACCCATGATACCAGCACATACTTTAAAGAAATGGTATAATCTCTTTGTCACTCTATATGTAGACATTAGTCAATGCTCATCTCTATGGTAGTACTCTTTTAATGTTTATTTCCTTATTTTGAAAGAGCATGCAAGCAGGGGAGGGGCAGAGAGAGAGGGAGGGAGGAAATCCCAAGCAGGCTCCGCGCTGTCAGCACGGAGCCTGACGCAAACATGAGATCACAACCTGAGCGGAAATCAAGAGTCAGACGCTTAACTCTGATGGAGCCACCCAGGCGCTCCTATGATAATACTTTTAAGAGAGGGGATATCGCTGTTGTGGAAGAATATCATCATCTTATAAACATCACTAAAACCTCTACATGGTGCATGTCCATATGTAAAGAAAACAAGCGTGCACGAGTTAGTTTTAGCATAGTTATGTTCTTAAATATACTGAGAGGTGCTGCTCAGAGTTATCATTCAGGAAGCTTTCTGTTTTCTTTGCCCCTTGGCTCCTTTTCGTTTGTACAGATCAATCAATTACAATACAATACAATACAATACAATACAATACAATACAAATGAAATTTCAAAAACTTGGAAGCTAATTTAAGGGCTCAGGAAAGGAAAATATAATCCTGGATCACTTGTTACCATCAGTGACGCAAGTGGATAACTGTAGTCTTATTTTTCTGTGAGATAAATCACCTTTGTAAATCTTTTTAGTAAGGTGAGAAGTTGGAAAGACCCAGCGTTCTAGAAAAATGATGTAACAAAATACTTTTCACTCAAGGAGTCTTACAACCCTGAATAGTGTCTATGCAATGTGAATCAAATGCCGTGACGAACCCCCACCAGCTCATTACCTGGCTTCGACAGTGACCAAAGTTCTGCTATTTTTTTCAACTGTATCTTCACCTTTTTCCCACCTCCCATGTGATTATTATGATAATGGCGATTTGAACTTAGATTTACTACATTGAAATGCACAAGGGTTAATTACACAATTTTGACCCTTATATACAGCTGTAACTGTAACGACAGCATGATGATTAAGATCTAGACCATCTGTGTTCCTCTCAGGAGTTCCCACCAGCCCTTTGCTGTCATCCCCACCCCCCACCCCAGGTAACCACTGATTCCCTTTCAATCACTATAGATTAATTTTGCCTCTTTAACAATTTCATATCATTGGATATCAATCACTTCATATGGTTATTAGCCACTCACACGTCTTCCTTCATGAAATCTCTTTCAAACCTTTGGCCCGTTTACAAAGTTCTTTTCATATTGTTTCGTTGTATCTTTATTCCAGATACAAGTTTTTTGTTAGATACAGGTTTTGCAATTATTTCCTTCCAGTATATGGTTTATGTAGAGATGTCGTTTGAAAAACAAAATTTTAAATTTTGAGAAAAGTCTAAATTTTTTTTAATGATTGTTGCTAACGTGTCCTGCCTTAAAATTGTTGTCTCAATTCAGGCTATGAAGATACTTTCCTCTGTTTTCCTCTAAATGCCTTGTAGTTTTGACTTTTACACTTAGACCTTGATCCTTCTTACATGAATTTTTGTGTTCAGCAGGAGGTAGGGATTGAGGTTAAATTTTGTTTTTCTTACGGATACCCCGCTGCTCCAGCCATTCACCGAAAAGATTGTCTTTGCTCCACTAAATAAATTCCTTTGAAGTATTGTTGGAAAGGCAACTGAGGGTCTTCTTCTTGGCTCTGTTCCAGGCATTGCCAAACTATGACTCGTGGCCTCAAACTAACAGCAATGGATACATATTTAACGTGTTATCAAAAAAAAAAAAAAAAAGAAGAAGAAGAAGAAGAAGCAGTAACAGATATCTCATATTTTAGGCCCACAGAGCCTAAAATATTTAATATTTGGCCCTTCACAAATTTGGGCAATCCTTGATCTAGCCTGTTCAAGTGATTTGTTTGTCTACCCTTTGCCAATCTCTCCTTATTTCTGTCCCTTTATGGTCCTCATTAAAGTCAGATACTGCAAGGCCTCTAGTTTTAGTCGTCCTTGCCAAGACTGTTTTGTCTATTCTAGGTCATTTGTGTCCTCATGAAGATTTTTAAGTCAGATTACTAATTTCTATAAAATTTGGCTGAGGTTATAATTGAGATTTCATTGAATCTATAAATATGTGGGTTAAATTGCCATCTTAAGAATACTGATTTTTCCAAACTATGAACACGGCATATCTCCCTATTTGCGTAGATTTTCATCACTTTATTTCAGCCACATTTGGGTGTTCCCAGGGCTGAGGTTGTACCGTTCTTTTGTTAAATGTGCTCCTAGCTTTCCTGTGCTTTGCGTGATGTTGTCAATGACATCTTTTTAGACGTTAATTTTCTATTTTTTCTGTTTATAAGATTTTCCTCATCATCTATGTTTGAGCAT
The DNA here is from genome assembly GCF_007474595.2 of Lynx canadensis. Classification (NCBI taxonomy): domain Eukaryota; kingdom Metazoa; phylum Chordata; class Mammalia; order Carnivora; family Felidae; genus Lynx; species Lynx canadensis. The sequence continues at coordinate 83,800,882 of NC_044313.2, read as the reverse complement.
TTACCTTGTGACCTGAGACCACGTGTAGCTTCCTTATAAGTTCTAGTAGTTACTTTGATGATTTTGTAAGATTTGCCATATACACAATCATGCTGCTATAAACAGGAGCCATTTGTTCCTCATTAAATCCAGTGTCTTCTGTTCTCTGCCTGTTGGCGCTGGGAGTGGGAAGACAAGGCTGGAGGCTGTTGTCACCTTGCGGGTGTTAGTTGTGGCTTTGTTTTGTTTTTTACATGTTGCTCATCAGATTGAGGAAGTTACCTTCCTCCTAGGTGCCGAATTTTTTAATAGTGACAGGTGTCTAATTTTGATAAATGAATATTCTATGTTGTTTGAGATTTTTTTTTCTCCTCCATTCTGTTAATAGGTTTTGATTTATTTTAATTCTTAAACGAACCTTCCATTCCCAGTGTAAAAACCATGCAATGTATATCATCCATCATGTGTATTGGAATCATGCGCTTCACCAAGGTCACATGCTCCCACACAGAACTCAGAAGTACCCATGTTTACTTACAGGACCACTGTCAGGACAGCCTGTGTCACACCAATGTCCCCGATAGGCAGGGACAGAGGTGTAAGTGGGATCTTCAAGTACTCTGGACCCCCAGCACTTGTGGGTAAGAAGGGACTCAGGCTGAACTGAAGCATGTCACTTGCAAAATTCAGTCAGCAAATATGTATCAAGCACCTATACTGCACAAGGCTTTACGCAAGGACGCAATTAGGAAATAAATTAATGGCTGGCTACATGATCATTGGCAACGGTCCATACCTAAAAATTCAGTGTCGCATTCTGAAATAGATTTGTTGTATCCTATGCATTTTCCTCTTCTCTTCTTTCATTATCAACCAATATCCAAATACATTGTTAGTTTTTTAACCCCTTTAACCACATAACTTGTTTTTTCATCCTATAATTGTGGTATAAAATATAACTTTCTGTTCAGGGCAGTGTTATTTCAAATATCATTCTATCACCATGTATCGAACTAAATCACCTATAATTTGTTGTAATTTGGCAACAGCAGATAAAAGACATTCATTTTTTTTAATGTTTATTTATTTTGAGAGAGAGAGAGAGAGAGAGAGCGTGCGTGTGGGTCTGTGTAGGGAAGGGGCAGAGGGAGAGAGAGAACACCAAGCAGGCTCTGCGGTATCAGCACGGAGTGCGATGCGGGATTCACACCCATGAAGTGTGAGACCAAGACCTGAGCTGAAATCAAGAGTCAGATGCTTAATGGACTGAGCCACCCAGGCACCCCACCATTTTCCTTAAAAAAAAAACAAACACGCACTTGTCTTAAGTTTTAAAAAGTTACTGAATTTTAGTCTGCATAAGAAGAAATGCACAATACTTGGTAAGTTTTCATGAAATGTACAAAACTTCGTAATCACTGCCAATTTCAGGAAGCACTGAATGCCCTGTACACATTCCTTCCAAGATGCTTACTCTTGCCTTCACAAGTAACCAGCCCCCTGATTTCTTGAGCTCTAAGATTATGTTTAACTCTACATTCATTTCTTTGCTGTATAAATTCCCCTGTATGATTATAAAAATGAATGTATCCGTTCTACTAAGAATGGCTGTGTCCAGTTTGGGACAAATATAAATAATGCTGCTATGAACATTCTTGTATGTGACTTTGGCTGTACATGACACTCATTTTGGTTGGGTACATATACCTGACAATGTAATACATGTGTCACCAGATTTGCCTGTGTTCAACTCTAGGACTTAATGCCAAATTGTTTCTCATAATAATTTTACAAATTTACACTCTCATTAGTGTTATATAAGCAGATCGTTCCTGTCAGTACTTGCTATAAGTAGCCTTTTTAATGTTATTCATTTTCCTGGTGTTTGAATTATATGATTGTGAATTTAGTTTGCATTTTTCTGATTTAAAAGATGAGCTGAGTGTCTTTCCATATATTTATCGACCTTCTAATATCTTCCTGTGGGATATGTCTATTAAGATCTTTTTCCCATTTTGTTAACTTCGTGGGTTTTTTTTTTCTTTCATTCTTTCATTTTTCTTATTGAATGTTAATTCTTTATATGCTCTGGACACAAGACTTTCTCAGTTATGGATCATTCCATACACTGGTTTGGTATTTTTATTTTCATAATGCAGCCTTTTTATGGCATTATCAACCTTTGATAAATTATTAATTTTATTGCAGTACATTTTTTCTATTCTTTTCTTTGGTTTAGTGGGTTTTGTTTTATGCTCAGGAAGCTCTCAACCTCTCCAAAGATCTTGAAAATATTTGCTTATCATCTAGAGGTGTTCTTTTTTATCTTTCACATTTATGTTTATAATCCGTTCTGTGCTTTTGTGAGGTAGTACTCAGATTTCATTTATTTTAAATACCCAGGTTGAAGTGGCTCAGCATTGCAAATCCCTTATGAGTGAGTCTCTATCTAAACTCTATTTTGTTCTCATTTACCATTTGCCAACCCCTGCCCCCAAGCCGTGCAGTCTCGATTGCTGTAGCTTTAGAATCCACATTGATACTTAGCACGGCAGATTTCCAATGTAGCTGGCTTCCCTCAAGCTGATCTTAGACATACTTGGCACCTTGAGATTTTATACAAATTTTATTTTTTTTTAATTTTTTAAATGTTTATTTATGAGACAGAGAGAGACAGAGCATGAGTGGGAGAGGGGCAGAGAGAGAGGGAGACACAGAATCCGAAGCAGGCTCCAGGCTCTGAGCCGTCAGCACAGAGCGCGATGGGGGGCTAGAACCCACAAACCGTTAGATCATGACCTGAGCCAAAGTCGGTCGCTCAACCGACTGAGCCACGCAGGCGCCCCTACACAAATCTTAGAATGCACTCTTTAATTTCTTCATAATTACTGGGATATTTGTGGGTAATAGATTGAATGTATTGATTAATTTTAGAAAATTTTGACATTTCTCAGGGTTTCAATCCATTCATATGACATATCTCTCCATTTCTTAGATTCATTTAATCCCTCTCATTCATGTTTTATTTATTCATTTATGGGTATTAAACATATTCTTTGTATAGATTCTTAGGTATTTGGTGTTTTATTGCTATTAAGAGCAGCCTCCGTTTTAGCATCTTATTTTTTTCTTGGTTGTTAGAATAGGAAGTTATCTTTTACAAGCTACTTCTATATTTTGGTTCTATAAATCTTGTTTGAGCACTGAAAACGTAATTAACTCAAAATGCCTTTTTTTAACTGAAGATACCATGACTTCCTTATTTTTCTTGCCACAAATCTCTCATTTTTTTCTGAAGCTCATATGCAACGTTTCTTTGTGAGGTGTTGTTTCAAGTCTTCATTGTTCCGAAATACTAACACTGACACAGAAAAATCTTCAGGGGGAGTGGCCATCAGAGTTTGTTATTTTCTTTTTTTTTTTAGGTTATTTTCATGCAAAGCAAGGTTTTAGCGTAGAATACAGGGAAAAGGATCTATGAAAACTAGGACATACCTCCCCATCTCTCCAACAATTAAAAGAACTATACTGTTTTCCTTCTATATTTCACAAATGTGACTAAATATATTTAATTTCTTATTTATTGGGTGATTCAGGTACACATGTCCTGCATTGAAAATCAATGACTACTTGTAAGCAAGAAATTCTCATTAACACTGGTTCTCTGTGTATAGCCATTACATTCACCATAAACTGTATGAAAAATATATGATCTCTATAAAAACCAGTGAAGGAATTCAACTCACTTTTATTTGCATGAAACATTCTCTCTCTCTTTTCAGTGACTGTTTGCTGGCAGATACCTGGAGGAAAAAGGGACTCTGAGTTCATTTTGTTTGTTTTCATCTAGTCTTTGTCATGGAAATGACACTTTGATGTTGAATAAATAATTTTTAATTAATTTTCACAGTGCAAGAATAACGAATTATATTAGATTCATACTGCAGCCTTAGAAAGGGTACTGAAGAGTACATAGTATTCAGAATATTAATTTATGATGCATATTCATAGCCTAATTGCACATTGACCAAACATTTGACTTAACTGAGGATGACTTATATGCTGCTTATATTCCCATCAGATATGACATGATGGGAATATAAGCATCTTATAACTATCAACTGATGGTGAATTTGTACTGAAATAATTAGGGGTAGCAAAATGAAACTCATGTAAACAAAAAAGATAGCGGAAGGGGCTATATTCATATCTGTTAGTGGAACAAGAATGTATTGTCCAAAATTTTCATCAGAAAGCTATCTGGTAGGAAAAAAGCACATTTATTGTCAAATTAGGGTTCATATTGCCTCATATTTATTGCCTACTGGATTGGAGAATTGTTAGTTTTTATTTTATTTTATTTTTTTATTGTGTTAATATACCTACTTTTTTTTTCAATATATGAAATTTATTGTCAAATTAGTTTCCATACAACACCCAGTGCTCATCCCAAAAGGTACCCTCCTCAATACCCATCACCCACCCTCCCCTCCCTCCCACCCCCCATCAACCCTCAGTTTGTTCTCAGTTTTTAAGAGTCTCTCATGCTTTGGCTCTCTCCCACTCTAACCTCTTTTTTTTTTTTTTTCCTTCCCCTCCCCCATGGGTTTCTGTCAAGTTTCTCAGGATCCACATAAGAGTGAAACCATATGGTATCTGTCTTTCTCTGTATGGCTTATTTCACTTAGCATCACACTCTCCAGTTCCATCCACGTTGCTACAAAGGGCCATATTTCGTTCTTTCTCATTGCCCTGTAGTACTCCATTGTGTATATAAACCACAATTTCTTTATCCATTCATCCGTTGATGGACATTTAGGCTCTTTCCATCATTTGGCTATTGTTGAGAGTGCTGCTATAAACATTGGGGTACAAGTGCCCCTATGCATCAGTACTCCCATATCCCTTGTGTAAATTCCTAGCAGTGCTATTGCTGGGTCATAGGGTAGGTCTATTTTTAATTTTTGAGGAACCTCCACACTGTTTTCCAGAGTGGCTGCACCAGTTTGCATTCCCACCAACAGTGCAAGAGGGTTCCCGTTTCTCCACATCCTCTCCAGCATCTGTAGTCTCCGGATTTGTTCATTTTGGCCACTCTGACTGGCGTGAGGTGATATCTGAATGTGGTTTTGATTTGTATTTCCCGGATGAGGAGCGACGTTGAGCATCTTTTCATGTGCCTGTTGGCCATCCGGATGTCTTCTTTAGAGAAGTGTCTATTCATGTTTTCTGCCCATTTCTTCACTGGGTTATTTGTTTTTCGGGTGTGGAGTTTGGTGAGCTCTTTATAGATTTTAGATACTAGCCCTTTGTCCGATATGTCATTTGCAAATATCTTTTCCCATTCCGTTGGTTGCCTTTTAGTTTTGTTGGTTGTTTCCTTTGCTGTGCAGAAGCTTTTTATCTTCCTAAGGTCCCAGTAGTTCATTTTTGCTTTTAATTCCCTTGCCTTTGGGGATGTGTCGAGTAAGAGATTGCTACGGCTGAGGTCAGAGAGGTCTTTTCCTGCTTTCTCCTCTAGGGTTTTGATGGTTTCCTGTCTCACATTCAGGTCCTTTATCCATTTTGAGTTTACTTTTGTGAATGGTGTGAGAAAGTGGTCTAGTTTCAACCTTCTGCATGTTGCTGTCCAGTTCTCCCAGCACCATTTGTTAAAGAGACTGTCTTTTTTCCATTGGATGTTCTTTCCTGCTTTGTCAAAGATGAGTTGGCCATACGTTTGTGGGTCTAGTTCTGGGGTCTCTATTCTATTACTTTGGTCTATGTGTCTGTTTTTGTGCCAATACTATGCTGTCTTGATGATGACAGCTTTGTAGTAGAGGCTAAAGTCTGGGATTGTGATACCTCCTGCTTTGGTCTTCTTCTTCAAAATTACTTTGGCTATTCGGGGCCTTTTGTGGTTCCATATGAATTTTAGGATTGCTTGTTCTAGTTTTGAGAAGAATGCTGGTGCAATTTTGATTGGGATTGCATTGAATGTGTAGATAGCTTTGGGTAGTATTGACATTTTGACACTATTTATTCTTCCAATCCATGAGCAGGGAATGTCTTTCCGTTTCTTTATATCTTCTTCAATTTCCTTCATAAGCTTTCTATAGTTTTCAGCATACAGATTTTTTACATCTTTGGTTAGATTTATTCCTAGGTATTTTATGCTTCTTGGTGCAATTGTGAATGGGATCAGTTTCTTTGTTTGTCTTTCTGTTGCTTCATTGTTAGTGTATAAGAATGCAACTGATTTCTGTACATTGATTTTGTATCCTGCAACTTTGCTAAATTCATGTATCAGTTCTAGCAGACTTTTGGTGGAGTCTATCGGATTTTCCATGTATAGTATCATGTCATTTACAAAAAGTGAAAGCTTGACTTCATCTTTGCCAATTTTGATGCCTTTCATTTCCTTTTGTTGTCTGATTGCTGATGGTAGAACTTCCAACACTATGTTAAACAACAGCAGTGAGAGTGGGCATCCCTGTCATGTTCTGATCTCAGGGGGAAAGCTCTCAGTTTTTCCCCATTGAGGATGATGTTAGCTGTGGGCTTTTCATAAATGGCTTTTATGATGTTTAAGTATGTTCTTTCTATCCCAACTTTCTCAAGGGTTTTTATTAAGAAAGGATGCTGAATTTTGTCAAAGGCCTTTTCTGTGTCGATTGACAGGATCATATGGTTCTTATCTTTTCTTTTATTAATGTGAATTATCACGTTGATTGATTTGCGAATGTTGAACCAGCCCTGCATCCCAGGAATGAATCCCTCTTGATCATGGTGAATAATTCTTTTTATATGCTGTTGAATTCGATTTGCTAGTATCTTATTGAGAATTTTTGCATCCATATTCATCAGGGATATTGGCCTGTAGTTCTCTTTTTTTACTGGGTCTCTGTCTGGTTTGGGAATCAAAGTAATACTGGCTTCATAGAATGAGTCTGGAAGTTTTCCTTCCCTTTCTATTTCTTGGAATAGCTTGATAAGGATAGGTATTATCTCTGCTTTAAACGTCTGGTAGAACTCCCCTGGGAAGCCATCTGGTCCTGGACTCTTATTTGTTGGGAGATTTTTGATAACCGATTTAATTTCTTCGCTGGTTATGGGTCTGTTCAAGCTTTCTCTTTCCTCCTGATTGAGTTTTGGAAGAGTGTGGGTGTTCAGGAATGTGTCCATTTCTTCCAGGTTGTCCAATTTGTTGGCATATAATTTTTCATAGTATTCCCTGATAATTGTTTGTATCTCTGAGCGATGGGTTGTAATAATTCCATTTTCATTCATGATTTTATCTATTTGGGTCATCTCCCTTTTCTTTTTGAGAAGCCTGACTAGAGGTTTGTCAATTTTGTTTATTTTTTCAAAAAATCAACTCTTGGTTTCATTGATCTGCTCTACAGGTTTTTTAGATTCTATATTGTTTATTTCTGCTCTGATCTTTATTATTTCTCTTCTTCTGCTGGGTTTAGGCTGCCTTTGCTGTTCTGCTTCTATTTCCTTTAGGTGTGCTATTAGATTTTGTATTTGGGATTTTTTCTTGTTTCTTGAGATAGGCCTGGATTGCAATGTATTTTCCTCTCAGGACTACCTTTGCTGCATCCCAAACCGTTTGGATGGTTGTATTTTCATTTTCGTTTGTTTCCATATATTTTTTAATTTCTCCTCTAATTGCCTGGTTGACCCACTCATTCGTTAGTAGGGTGTTCTTTAACCTCCATGCTTTTGGAGGTTTTCCAGACTTTTTCCTGTGGTTGATTTCAAGCTTCATAGCATTGTGGTCTGAAAGTATGCATGGTATAATTTCAATTCTTGTAAACTTATGAAGGGCTGTTTTGTGACCCAGTATATGATCTATCGTGGAGAATGTTCCGTGTGCACTCGAGAAGAAAGTATATTCTGTTGCTTTGGGATGCAGAGTTCTAAATATATCTGTCAAGTCCATCTGATCCAATGTATCATTCAGGGCCCTTGTTTCTTTATTGACCGTGTGTCTAGATGATCTATCCATTTCTGTAAGTGGAGTGTTAAAGTCCCCTGCAATGACCACATTCTTATCAATAAGGTTGCTTATGTTCATGAGTAATTGTTCTATATATTTGGGGGCTCCCATATTCGGTGCATAGACATTTATAACTGTTAGCTCTTCCTGATGGATAGACCCTGTAATTATTATATAATGCCCTTCTTCATCTCTTGTTACGGCCTTTAATTTAAAGTCTAGTTTGTCTGATAAAAGTATGGCTACTCCAGCTTTCTTTTGGCTTCCAGTGGCATGATAAATAGTTCTCCATCCACTCACTCTCAATCTGTAGGTGTCCTCAGGTCTAAAATGAGTCTCTTGTAGACAGCAAATAGATGGGTCTTGTTTTTTTATCCATTCTGATACCCTATGTCTTTTGGTTGGCACATTTAATCCATTTACATTCAGTGTTATTATAGAAAGATACGGGTTTAGAGTCATTGTGATGTCTGTATGTTTTATGCTTGTAGTGATGTCTCTGGTACTTTGTCTCACAGGGTCCCCCTTAGGATCTCTTGTAGGGCTGGTTTAGTGGTGATGAATTCCTTCAGTTTTTGTTTGTTTGGGAAGACCTTTATCTCTCCTTCTATTCTAAATGACAGACTTGCTGGATAAAGGATTCTCGGCTGCATATTTTTTCTGTTCAACACATTGAAGATCTCCTGCCAATCCTTTCTGGCCTGCCAAGTTTCTAAAAAGAGATCAGTCACGAGTCTTATAGGTCTCCCTTTATATGTTAGGGCATGTTTATCCCTTGCTGCTTTCAGAATTTTCTCTTTATCCTTGTATTTTGCCAGTTTCACTATGATATGTCTTGCAGAAGATCGATTCAAGTTCCATCTGAAGGGAGTTCTCTGTGCCTCTTGGATTTCAATGCCTTTTTCCTTCCCCAGTTCAGGGAAGTTCTCAGCTATTATTTCTTCAAGTACCCCTTCAGCACCTTTCCCTCTCTCTTCCTCCTCTGGAATACCAATTATGCATAGATTATTTCTTTTTAGTGTCTCACTTAGTTCTCTAATTTTCCCCTCATACTCCTGGATTTTTTTATCTCTCTTTTTCTCAGCTTCCTCTTTTTCCATAATTTTATCTTCTAGTTCACCTATTCTCTCCTCTGCCTCTTCAGTCCAAGCCGTGGTTGTTTCCACTTTATTTTGCATCTCGTTTAAAGCGTTTTTCTGCTCCTCCTGACTATTCCTTAGTCCCTTGATCTCTGTAGCAATACATTCTCTGCTGTCCTCTATACTGTTTTCAAGCCCAGCGATTAATTTTATGACTATTATTCTAAATTCACTTTCTGTTATATTATTTAAATCCTTTTTGATCAGTTCATTAGCTGTTGTTATTTCCTGGAGATTCTTTTGAGGGTAATTCTTCCGTTTGGTCATTTTGGATAGTCCCTGGTGTGGTGAGGACCTGCAGGGCACTTCCCCTGTGCTGTGGTGTATAACTGGAGTTGGTGGGTGGGGCCGCAGTCTGACCTGATGTCTGCCCCCAGCCCACCGCTGGGGCCACAGTCAGACTGGTGTGTGCCTTCTCTTCCCCTCTCCTAGGGGCGGGATTCACCGTGGGGTGGCGTGGCCCGTCTGGGCTACTTGCACACTGCCAGGCTTGTGGTGCTGGGGATCTGGTGTATTAGCTGGGGTGGGTAGGCAAGGTGCACGGTGGCAGGGGGGGCAGGCTTAGCTTGCTTCTCCTTAGGTGATCCACTTCAGAAGGGGCCCTGTGGCAGTGGGCGGGAGTCAGACCCGTTGCCGGAAGGGTGGCTCTGCAGCGTTGGGTGTTTGCGCGGAGCAATCAAGTTCCCTGGCAGGAACCGGTTCCCTTTGGGATTTTGGCTGGCGGATAGGCGAGGGAGATGGCGCTGGTGAGAGCCTTTGTTCCCCAACAAACTGAGCTCTGTCTTCCGGGGCTCAGCAACTCTCCCTCCCTTTGTCCCCCAGCCTTCCCGCTTTCTGAGCAGAGCTGTTAGCTTATAACCTTCCAGATATCAAGTCCCGCTCGCTGTCAGAAAACACTCCGTCTGGCCCCTCCGCTTTTGCAAGCCAGACTTGGGGCTCTGCTTGGCTGGCAGGCCGCCCCTCCGCCCCTGCTCCCTCCCGCCAGTCCATGAAGCGCGCACCGCCTCTCCGCCCTTGCTACCCTCTTCCGTGGGCCTCTCGTCTGCGGTTGGCTCCGGAGACTCCGTTCTGCTAATCCTCTGGTGGTTTTCTGGGTTATTTAGGCAGGTGTAGGTGGAATCTAAGTGATCAGCAGGACGCGCGGTGAGCCCAGCATCCTCCTATGCCGCCATCTTCCGAAAACCTGAATAGATAGTTTTTAATGGTTATTATGTTCACATTCCTTTCTTCAGATCATTTTGCTAACACTATTCTTTAATAAAACCAATACTCCTACCTGAAATACATTAAACATACAATAATTGCAAGGTTTAATGGAAATCAACTGTATTTTTCCCCCCAAGAATATCACTTTTGAGGGCCTGATTCTTCCTCGTTGCCTTGGATTCTGGGGTTTGACAATTTTGCTGTCTCTTTACTTTATTCTTCTCTACCTGTTCCTCCAAGTTGCTAAGACTTTCACCTCTCGAGATTTGACTCTGGGAGAAGTAGGAGAGGGACGAGGAATGAATGGTCCTATTGCCATACTACTTTGGGCTGGTTTTGCCTACCATTGAGAATCATTCTGGGAACCCTTTGGGTAGCTTCTTTGGAGGCTCCCAACAGTGGATAATTCCTGGATCAAACAGGTGGTGCATTCTGAGTCTAGCTGCCCACTGTCGCTATTGCTGTGGATTGGGCTGTGCTGCCCAGCATCTTACTCTTCTTGGTGGCTCTCTAGGGCTGGACCTAAGATCATTTTATTCTTATTCTCTGGGTGGCCTACATCTGTGTCAGGAAGTACACACTTTAGACCTATATTTAGTTGGAATGCCCAGTTACCCCCCCCCAACTGCAGCCCTGTAATATCTTGAAAAAGACCTTCATCGAGACCTTCCCCCTAAACTTTAAAATTTCAACCTCTAGTCAGACACCAGCCAACAAATTTCGCTAAATCCCATGAACTCAGTTCTCAGAGATCTCCCTCACCTCCTTCTCATCAAGATTGCGGAAAACACAGTCTGGTGCCTTGCTCTTGGCAGGTGGGACCCACCACACATTAATGTCCTACCCCATTCCAATCCTTATTTCCAGCTCTCAGAACTTCCTGTCATCGAAGTACTCTTGGCTTTTTCTAAAAGTACCCCATTTGAATGACTTTTGTCATTGTCATTTTACACCTAAACTATAATATATTGGCTACCATTGTTGGCAAAATTATATGGTGCATAAAACTGATAGATATGGGAATCTCAGTCATTGTTTGTGAGCATCCTTGTGGTTACTTCTTGACTGATGAGAGTTTACACTGAGATACAGAGGCGTGGAGCTGTGCTTTCTGATGTATGTGACATAACTCTACCTCAGGAGGATGGCGTAAATCATTTACAGATTTCCTTTTATGGTATTTCTGTGTTGAAGTTGTAATGAAAACCAGAACAAAACAAAATTTAAAAATCATAAACACTAAAAAAATACAAATCATATGCACTCTTTCTGTTTTTAGGAATACATTTAAAAATTAATTTTGATTTCTTTCTATGTATGAAATCTGGATTTTGAAGTGAAAATAAAGCAAATTATTTAGGAATAAGTCTGACATTGAAACAATCACTTAAAACATCTTAGCATCTAATTTCTGCCTGAGCTAAGACTTAAAAATTATTTCTAGTGAGCATTGCATAAGACATTTTCAGTAATAACAAACACTCATACCGATGACCTACTGACACATTCAGATTGACTTAGTAAAACCTGATTCAGCTGAGTATTTGAAATACAAGGGGCAACAGATCATTGAACAGGTCACCATGAAGCCTGCCTTTAACTTTTAAGAACCTAGAGGAATTTGTACCATTACTTTCAAACAGATAATCCTAATTTTGAAAGGTCTAAAATACTTGCCATGATAACTCAGAGTTCTGTTTTGCACAAGTATCTTTAGGCCAGTCTACAAGAATATTTTTTTAACTGTAGGCACATTATCATATCCAGTACATTTAGAAAAACTCTTTAATACGAAAACTTTTATTGTGACTTTCTATACCTTTGATATGTAGTGCCAGGTTTGATGGGTATAATGTTTGTAAACACATATATTTGAATTTTAGTTTCCTTTGTGATCATTCTGCGTTTTTAGAATATGCGAATATGTTCCAAAATGGAACCTGATTCCAAAACGAGTTTTGACTCATTACGGTTATGTCAAAGAAAACTTGTACTGTACGGAGTTAAACAGTCAAGGAAGACTTTATTCAAGATGGTTGCAATAGAGGACAGAAACTGAACTCATCAGTTTTGAAACAAAGGACAAGAGAGTTTTTATTCTGGGGTAAACACTAGTAGAAAAGTACCCAAGAATGGGGAGGCTGGCCCATGTGATTAGGCCCTCTGTGTTTGCTAATCGTTGCTCTGGGGAGCTCGGTTCCTCTTTTCCCAAGGGACTGGGGGACAGGGCACTATCTTGCTTGCTGGTTATACTTTAAGAGGATGGCTATGAGAGAGATATCCCTGGGTTGTAAACCCAGCAAGACGCTGGAGAAAACTTACATCTCAAAGAGGCAGAGGGGGAATTTACACTGGAAGTTTTTTAAAGGAAGTGCTCTGTTGGAAGGGAAGTCAGACCCTAGAGTCAGGAGGACACCTGTCTAGAGTAGAGCCCACCTGAGTGAACAGGAATTTTAAGTCCATGTTGATCAGTTCGACTTTTCATTGTGATTCAAAAGCAGTTATGGAGGAATTCAAAGATACACAGTATTGTAGAATAAAATTACCTAAAATACATTTAATAATACTGAGACAAGGAATAGTGTGTAGATTCTTTTTCAACTTTTATTTGTAGGAGTATTTTTCACTCTGGGGATATTTGGGAAGAACATACTAGAAAAGAAGTGAGTCATATCCATACTTGTTTTCAAATTCTCTTTTACTTAAAATCGTATTTTGAGCTGTGACCTTCACCTTTCCACCAGTCTGAGTACTCCTTAATGCTTATATTTTATTAGGATATATCGGTGCTCCACATGAAAAATATCTCAAGATATGTCTCTGCCTTTTCCTACTCTGCATTTGCACATTAATTTCCAGAATTTAAAAAGTGACATTTCCCTCATATTTCATGTGAACTGCTAACAGGAAAGTGATTTTAAGAATGATAATGAAAAAAGAAAAAAGAAAAAAAAAACAGCGCTGAAAAGAGAATGAATGTGAACTTTGTGTTAATACCATGATTCTCTCAGCAGGAAAATACTACATAGGCATATTGGTTCAGTAGGAACCTTTTTTATAAATGACTCCTCTCAACACATGCACACAAGCACACACAGACACACACGTGCACCCCCACACACATGCACCCACACATACACACGCATGTATGTGTACCTGGTCACACACACACATGCATGCGCATGTACACTTTCATATAATCCATCTGCAATCAGATGTTGAGTATTTATATGCCGAAAGGTATTAAATGCCCTTATGGGACTTAATAAATAATTTCATTAGCACAATTAAGTACTTTGAAAGTGGTATATTCATATATTGTTACAAGATAGAAAAACTTAATATAAGGCAGTATATTTTGTATAACCATATTTTCATATGTATCTACATGGGTGTGTAATATTCACAAAAAAGGAAAAAGCAGTTTTTCCCTTTTTATTTATGTGTTTTGTCTAAGAAGTCTACATATCAGGTAATATAACATGTACTATAGTATCATATGTTGGACCAAGAATGTGAAGATGAATGTAATTCATGTAATTTATGGCACTAATTCTGTCTTAATGCCAGATTTTGTTTTTAAATGGGCTATAATGAGGCAAAAGTATTACATATATTTTTAACTTTCTTTATAATCTGTTAAAATTATATTGTGCATGACAAATATTCTAATTGTAGAGTTATAGTGTATTTGGGTTTGAGACTTGCTTATCCATATATTCATTTCCTTTATTTTTCATCACTCTTTCTTTTACTTACTTGTCCTCCTTCCCCTCTCCCATCCCCCTTCTCCTTCCCTCCCTTCCTCCTCTCCCTCCCTCCCTTCTCCCTTCCTCCCTCCTATCCCCCTCCCCCCTCCCCTTCCCCCTCCATATCTCCCTCTCCTTCCCTCATCCTCACATCCCTTCTTTCCTTTTTCCATCCCAGAACATGCTTTAAGCCACACTGTATGAGTGTAATACTAGGTGGCATGGCCAGTACAAAACATTTCAGAACAACTTTGTGCATCACAATTGGGCAACCAGGAAGTTGAAATGACGTGTGCATTAATAGCTACAGGTTTGTGTATATTAAGAGCATTAGGAATTGTGTTACAGTGTCTATTTGTGTTTTCTCTACAAAGAAGTGAGGGGGATTTTTATACTGAGAATATGAGGTAAAGCTTGATGAAGAAAGGGACACTGTGTGGATCAAAATGGTAGATACAACATTTTTAGAGACAGGACACAGTAGATTATATTTCAAAAATAACATGAAGGCCCTCCAGTTTCATTTATGAAGTTTGTGAATGGGAATATATGTGAAAGAAATGAAGCTTGAGAAATAAGCCGAAGATGGGTGATCTGAGTGATGTATTCTCCTGTACCTCTTTCCCCTAGAATTCAGCAACAAATCTGGTGTTCTTGTTCTGTATTCCAGTTTGCGTAGTCCCTACTGTTTCCCTAGCTTTCATGGTGACTGTTAAGTTTCCAGAGCATCTCTCCCAGCGAATAATGTGTTACGTGCTAAGAACTTGATAGTACCTCCTGGTGTTATGTCTATTTCACTAGAGACATTGCTGAGAAAGAAACTGTCAACCACCCAACACAGTAGCCCCAATGACAGGTGTTGTAATTTCTCTAGTATAACAATCAGGGAGACTGTTAAATTGCCCTATTCAACAAGCTTACAAGTCCTCTGCTTTTACTTAGAAATTGACCAGACCTCAAAGCTCTAGTTTGATTAGAGCAGAGTTTGCCCACAGCTTGCATGTGGTGAGGCTGACTTTATGTAGATTTAAAATATACAGACTTGCAGAGTGTCTGAATCTAAATTCAAGTGGAAAGGAGCCACTCATCTTAAATCAATTAAAATTCTCTCAGAACTTAACAATTATGTTAAGAATTTCAATCACATTGATGATAAACTATTGTGATGCACTTTTCTTAGGCACACTCTGGCTGGATGCGAAGCTTTCTCATTTTGCAACAATGCAAGTTCTTTGATAGGCATCTCATTACGTTTTATAAGGAAACAGGAATAAGATAAATGACTTAGAATGCTGCGTCATTATTTTTTGTATTAAAAAAGACAATTTGGGAAACGTAGGATATTACAAAAGCAGAGGACCATTTATAAAATGGTTAGGTTCGTAGAGGAAAAAACGTTATCCTCGTTTTTAGCCTACTGCCGTTTCTTCCTCTATGCAGTAAGACAACAGTTCTGCCTTGTCAAAACTTTTAAGAGTGAGATTAGCAACATATCCATGAACAATCACTATTATATTGAGGAAGCGAGGACTCTATTCATGTCTTTTCAAGTCCTTCTCAATCCCAATACCATCATGCTGGCATTCATGTCTCAGAATCCTTTGTGTCATGAAAACAAATTTTGTGCTAAGATTGCTGCCCTTCTCAGCATTCACTCTCGCTGTGTCTCGCCCCCTCCCCCCCATCTTTCTCCCTCTTCCCTCCCCCACCATGTGCATGTGTGTTTGTATATATGTCAACGGTGATGGGTGATTTCCCATTAATGTATTCTGCTTAATACATTGGATGTTCAGGTATAGGTTTAAGGCTTCGACAGAAGGAAATTACCACTATTAACATAAGAATTTTTCATTGTTGGATGAGGGTCTTAGCTTGAAGGTAAAGAAGAGGTTTAAAAATGGAATGGTATGTAATAAAGCCCCTGGGGTCCAGAGATGGCAGTGGTAGCAATGAGGTTCATCCATGTCTCAAATGTTAAGAGGAGACATGAGATGAGAAAAATATGTAGAATTTAAGAGGAATAGAGGAGTGATTATCATTGAATATCCCCAGAGAAAATGAGAGAGAAGCACTTAGCATGTACAATTAGTTCTGAACATCTGTTACATGATCTTCTAGTCTTTTGCTATATCGGAATCATTGTTCAAGCAAAACATGCTTAGCCTGAGGGTAAGGAACGTAAATTATTGTATAATGTGAATAGTCTTGAGTAGCATCTTTTACTTACTGTCTCTTGAATCCTGTGTATTCCTCCTATAAATAAAGCTAATGAAGAAATGAAAATGTGGCTTAGTATATGCTTTAGTCATTCACTGTGTTGATTTTCTCCTCATATGATTACTGGTAGACATATAGCATTATGTAAACGAACTTCCAAACAAAATTAACTGAATATACTTAATTGGACAACCTTTAGTTTACTGTACATTACAAAAAGTAGTACTTTTGTAATTATTTTATAAATATTGAAATATTTCCTCGGGATTATATAAACACAGATATGCCTGAGTTACGCGGAGTCTGATGAGAGAATACAGGAGTGTCACATGGAATAACTTAGTGCCAGAATGAACAGCATAAGCTACCGTCTTGAGCGCAGTTAACCCCTCCTACGTCATCATTCCCTACTCCATACTATGACTTCGGTGCCATCACACACCTCTGTGCGTATGCGCATCTGTTTCCTGTCCTCCAGAACAAGTTTCTACAAAAACAGCAAACCTGAGCTCTGTATTTGAACTACGGCTGGGGCGCCTGGCTAGCTCAGGTTGGGTGTCCATGATCTTGTGGTTTGTGAATTCAAGCCCCACATCCGGCTCTGTGCTGACAGCTGGGAGCCTAGAGCCTGCTTCCGATTCTGTGTCTCCCTCTCTCTCTGCCCCTCTCCTGCTCCTGCTCTGTCTTTCTCTGTCTCTGTCTCTCTCTCTCTCAAAAAATGAATAAACATTAAAAAAATTTTAACTGCAGCCACATGAAATGGAACCCCCTTTTCCTTCTGGGACTCAAGTTCATAATTCTAGGACAGCGCTCTCTGATTGCTAACCCTGTGCCAGATTCCCAGGGGATTCATGAAGCTCAGACAGCTGTAAAGACATGGGAGAAAAGCATTCCTCACTCTTAAATTTATCCTATTGTTACACTCTACATTTCAAACAGAAGAGGCTGTTTGTGCATATAAATAGGTTTCTAATAATACATGTGAGTGGACGTGTGCACATGTTCATTTTTCTAAAAACTTATATAATTTTTCCCCATTCTTGGCTCTCTTTGTTATACACACGCACTTGCATACACACACACACACACACACACACACACACACACACACACCCACACACACGGCTTCCGATGCACACGAGCAGGGATTTGTCTGCAGTCTGAACCCAGAGTACAAGTACTGTCTCACAGAGAGAGATGAAGACTTTCAGTAACCATCTCTGTGTAAGCAGAGCTTATGGTGAGGGAGATTGCTAACAGAAACCTGGGCGCATACAACATACGCCATGCAGTGCTAAGTAAGAATTTTTTTTTAATTTTTTTAAATGCTTATTTATTTTTGAGAGAGAATGAGACAGAGTGTAAGCCGGGGAGGGTCAGTGAGAGAGGGAGACACAGAATCGGAAGCAGGCTCCAGGCTCTGAACTGTCAGCCCAGAGCCCGACAAGGGGCTCAAATTCACAAACAGTGAGATCATGACCTGAGCTGAAGTCGGACGCCCATCCGAGCTACCCAGGCACCCCACTAAGTAAGAATTCTTAGAGCAGGTGAGAAAATAAGATGGCTTTGACCCATTTCAGTATTTGAGAAGCTTTTTTTTATTTTTTATTTTTAATGTTTATTGATTTTTGACAGAGAAAGCATGAGCAGGGGAGGGGCTGAGAAAGAGGGAGACACAGCATCCAAAGCAGGCTCCAGGCTCTGAGCTGTCAGCACAGAGCCCGATGCAGGGCTTGAACCCACGAACCGTGAGATCATGACCTGAGTCGAGGTTGGACGCCTAACCGACTGAGCCACCCAGGCACCCCTTGAGAAGCTCTTTTAATTGTCTTGTACTGACCATAATTTTGCTTGTTGAAACAGCGGGCTATGTATCAGCTCCAATAGCCACAACGCCAAGAAAAGAAAAGCAAGAACAACAACGGCAAAAGAAGAAGAAATAATGTATAAGCCTATTTGCATCCCTCCTTCTATATCACACTTATTCTGCTGGTTAACTTTTAAATGCATAAAATATTATAACACAAACGAACATTGAGGAAGAAGAAAATAAAGATGGTGATAAGATAGAGTGAAAGTTGAGGCTAAGAGAATGCATATTATGATAACACATTCACCTGTTAGTGATGAGACAGGCTTCTACATCTAAGCTCTCTGATAGCCAGTCAAAAATAAATATTTCCAGACACAAATCTCAAAATGCCTATGCGTTGGAAAGAAATCCATTACTTAAGAAAACTATAATTCCCAATGGATTGTAAAACAGTCAGCCCAGGAGGAAAAACAAAACCTGCTATAGGGAACAGGAAAATATCACTTAGTATGGTTTGTTGTGTGGTATGTATGAGGACGTGTCTTGTAGAAGGAAGGTCCAGGTAGAGGGCGAGGACAAGCGTGCTAAGCTGGGAGACTGCTTCATGTATTGGACAAATATCTTCTAGGCAAATGGCTGAAGAGACAAAATTAAGCCAGGGATTTTAGAACAATATAAGGATTTGGCTTTTATTTTCAAGGCCATTGGGAGCCACTAGGGAGTTTTAAGCTGACTTATGTTTTCTGTTGTGTTGAGAATGGTCTGAAACAGAACAACGTCTAAAAGAGGAAGATCATCACGGAATTTACTGCAATACTCTAGGCAAGAGATGTTGACATAGACCAAGTTGGTAACAATAAAAGGAGTAGAAAAAATCAAATCTGGATATATTTTATATATAATAGTATTTTCTCACAAACTGGATGTGGCGCTTGAGGGACAGTGAATCAACAATGACTAAGAATGATTCTACCTGGAAAGCCTGGAAAGGAGTGTCCTTTGACTGATGTGAGAAAGACAGCAAGAGGAAGAGACATAGAAATGTACAGAAAGATCCAAAGCTCATTTTGGTCAGATCTCCACTGGATTGGCTTAGTAGACATCTGAGTGGAGGGGGCAGTTAGGATGTGTAGCTTGTTCCAGGAATGACACTTGGGCCTGAGATTTACATTTGGGAGTCCTGAGTCAAGGGTATGGATAGCCTTGAATGAGAACATCAGAAAGAAAGAAGGTATAGAAAGAACAGGATAAATGAGAGGGGCCAACAGTGATGTGGAAGTGAGTCTGAAGAGTGTGGTGTTCCAAAAGGTAGGTGACAAGGTGATACGAAGGAGAACATGATTGTGTGAAATGTTGCTGGTAAACAAAGTTGAAGGTTGATGACTGGTTACTGAATTCAACAACACGGAGGCCACTGTATCCAAGACAAGAGGTGTTCTCGGGGGGCAGTGTCAGGGGTTATGTTCAGAAGCATGTTAAGGACAGGTTGTGGAAGAGAGTGTGGGAGCTATTCTTTTGAGGAGTTATTCTGTGGAGTGAAAATTCTCCAGTCCCTAACGGAACCATGTCATGTGATGAGCACGTCATTTTGAATGTACTTTCATTAGATTAATGCCGTTTTCATTATCTATGAGAGCAAGGGAATTTTACGGGGCCATGTAGTCATGCTGTGGAGGGATTCACCTAGAGATAAGAGGAAATACTTCCTAAGGTGAAGTGTATGGCACACGTGGTCAGCAAACTGACTCCATCCAAAGAAGGTTACACCTAACTTATTCTCGAGAAAGGAGAGCCCACTGCCCTACTTGGGAGTAGATCCAACACTCAACCAAATGGGAATCCTCAATGCCATTCACTGGAGACCATAGAGACTTCTTTAGTGGTAGCCTAGGAGTTCTCTTCTAATTAAAAAAAAAGTAGGTAGCGGGATTGTTAAATGGAATATTGTACATTCTTATAAAAACAACTCAATGAGGGTTTTTTTTTTAATATTTATGGCATGTTCGACAAAAATGCTGTAAGATTATATAATCTTACAAGTACTGTCAGTAGGATCTAAGTTCGTGAGCATAACTTGTATTGCTCACAACAGAATCTTGTTCTTTATGGACTCTAAATACATTTGTTTTTCTTAAGCATGAGTTTAAAAAGGTGTTTGCAGTTCTGATAGGAGGATAGATTGAGATGGAAGCAAAGCATATATAATGCAAATTAGACAAATCAGAAATGATTTTACATGGACACGTGGAGAAAACTACAGTAAATAATGTCAGACACCCCAGCTCTATGATGCCTCATACTACATGGTCCTTACTGTTGTAAGCCTATCACTCAACTTTTATTTCACAAATTCCCTCTTAATTCTGCCTGAATCTATGTTCCCTAATTAACTGCTCTCAGATTCTTTCAACAAGATATATTCAGGAAAGATGACCTTGCTCTGAGGAGATAAGTATGCAGACACAGACGTTTGCCCTTCACGCCCAGTGTCCACCTGCATGCCGTGATGTGAGTCACATCTAAAGTCTCCTGAGCCCTCTGACTTTCTATTGGTTTCCACCAAAGGGCAAAGTAAAAAGAAACTGTGGGAACAGTGAGGAGTCAGTGCCAGGTGTATCTTCTCTTAGCTCCCCAGGCTGGCGCCTTCTTCTCTAAGTGTGGCTTTTACATTCTCCTTTTGGGAGTCTGTTTTGTTTTGTTTTCTGGTAACTTTCTCTTTTGCGTATCTCTTGTGTTTTCAGTGTATGACATTACCCCTTGTAGTTTCCTATACCCTGCATGCACCTCTGTCAAGCATTCCTTCACTAAACCCATATTAGATTAACCTAACCCGAGGGTGTTCTTTTCTGCCAGTATGCCAACTAATACAGCGATTGGTGCTTGAATTCCCCCCTCCAAGAGAAAAGAAACTTGAAAGGAGGCTCTTGGATTGCATTGTGCATATATTTGGGAAGTCAGGGATCATCTCCATTCCTGGAGTTGGGAACTCCAAACAGCAGATGGTTAATCCGTGCCAAGGATGGCATGACAATTATTCAAATTATCACCTGTAATAGCCTGAGATGAAGTGCAGGTGTAGAGTTTTGAGCAATCAAATGGCTGAAGCCTGTAATCACTATGGAAACAGTAGTAATTATAGTTACATTCGGTTTTTCTGGACAACTGGAGAATATATACATCGGGAAAATGTCAACTTAGCAGCTATGAAATACCATAAGAATACGTGTGGAGAACCAGAAAGTCTTCATGGCAGCTTTGAAGGAGCCTTACACCATTTTGTAATTGTATGTGTTTTGCAGACAGAGGTCCACCTCAATTCTATACATGTTCAAGTCTCTTAAGCCAACAAATGGCACTGAGTAAGAATGAGCGAGTTGTTGAGATGGGAAAATAACAAAGCAGAGAATATTGAATCTCTGAATTCCTCGGGCCCCTTTGGTCAGTAAAGTTTCTCATTCTCTCTCTGTCTCTGTCTCTCTGTCTCATCCCCAGAAAATCAACCCTCCTCTCTTCTTAACAGCCTTACAATGGCTGTACTTAGTTTCTTCAGAAGCGGATGATGAGTCTTCCCAGGATCTACCCAGCCCTCATCACCTCTAGGCCCCTAAGAAATGTTAGTTGCAGACAGCTCAAACAGAAAAATAAGACCAGCTCAAAACAAGGTAGCCATACACCAAAGTAGATACAGGGCATTGTCAGGCCCTATTGGCAGGGAGCTAGAGAGCATCTATGGGAGTGAATTCTAAAGGTACGAGATAACAGAAAGTGAAATGTAAGACTTGCCAGGGCTGACTTATTTTTTATGAGTGCACTCACCCTGGATTCAGGGTGTAGTATGCTGTCTAGCACACTGACAAGTGGTGTTAATAGTCTGCTAGATCGGATAATAGAAGCCAGGTCTCAATGGTAGCTTATACATGATGAGGTCAAAATATTGTAACTGTCCCAGCATGTTACAAACAGAGGTTCTAAATCATTAGCAAACACCAGAATCACATGGGTGACCCTCAAAACACAGATGCCTGAATCCTACTCTTCAGATTTAGATGATGCTAGTGTGGGGTGAAGGCATAAATATATGTTTCTAAAAAGTTCCCACATGAAGCTGACTGTCTGGAGACCACACTTTGCAAGTCATTGTGATGTAGCTTAGTTATTGAAAGTGGGATATGTAAGCAAACAGCATTAGCATCAACAAGACCATATGTAGTATAAATACTAAATATATCTTCTAAACCAGAATTTGTAATTCCAACAAGATCCTTGGAAGATTCATACCAATGTTGAGAACCACTGCTTTAGAGGAGTGTAAAGGCTCTGGGTGGTGGAAAATTAAAATGGACTTATTTTTATGTGTGACCTGATAAGATAGCATAGACTCATACCCTTCGAGGGTCCCCAGAGGACATACGCTACAACAAGGCTTGACAAATATATTATCAAAGGGAGTCCCCAGCCTCCTGGGAGAGCTCTACAGACTGATCTCTGTAGATTAGGGATGGCGGCAAAGGTGCTGTCGTGGAATGTGGTTTTCTGACCTCAGAGGAATAAAGAAGCGACTCGATGAGCAGAAGGACCACAGTGATGGGAATTGAATTATATACAGGTTCAATGAGGTGGCCTCGCTAAGCCTGGCCTGGTTCCTTCTATTACTAATTGTTCAATGTGCCAGCCACAGGGACTACATCTGAGTCACTAATATGGTGCCATTCCCCAGGGGAGCTAGCTGGATGTCTGTGGACGTAGACCCTCTTTTATCGTGGAGAAGACCACACATTGTTCAGCATGGATTTTGCATTACCTGCCTGTGGTGCTTCTGCCTGAATCACCTCCCATATGCACAGACAATGCCTTTTCCAATGTCTTTCCCATTTTATGGTGGCAATACAACCTTGTTTCCAGCCAGGGGATTCATCTTAAAGCAAGGGAGCATAGCAAACAACTCACATCCACAGCATAATTCAATGGTGTTATCACCACGTTCCATCACCCAGACGCAGCTGCCTGGACAGGACGGGGATACACTGCTGAAGTCATAGATTTGGGTTAGCTAGGTGAGGATATTCTGTGAGCTTTTATTGTTCTCCTATGGTGTGTGGTCATGCCTTCAAAAGTAGAGGTCAGCACGTTTTTGCTCTCTGCCGTGAGACCTTGGGCTGGGTGGAATTTGAGTTTCTCTCACCCGGGGATGGATGTGTCCGTCAGGAAACTTAGTCGTGGTTCAGAGAATTGGAAGCTCAGAGTGTCCCCTGGCCGTTGGTGAACGGTGAACCTCTGGTGCTGGTGAACGTCTTGCGGGAGCAGGTGTTTTCTGTACCGGCTGGGGGTGATTCGTCTCGGTACCCTCAGGCAAGTGCAGTACGGACAAGCGAGGAAAAAGGACCAGTATAAACCCCAGAGGTTTACCAAGATGCCCCCTAGCCGTACCTTGCCCCAATGCCCTGTCAGTGGAGAACTACAGCAGGCCATTAAAACAAGACCACCACGGACACAGGTCCTGCACGAATGGAGGTTTGTGACCTCCTACCAGGTAAACCCCACTCAGCCGAGGTAAGGAGAGGACGGAGTGAGTGGGGGAAGAAGAAGGCAGCTGTGTAACAACCTGGGCCTCCCGGCCAGTTCCTAAACAGGGATTCTGGCAGCTGTGTTCTACCTTGTTTTACCCTCGCCTTGCCCCTTCCTGTGCCCCCTTACGTGAAGACCACGAGAGCGGCTGACCTTCAGGGACCGGGTGCAATGACACGGTAGCCTGTTGGCTTCTCATGTCCTCTTAGGAAGAACCCACATTTTCGCTTCCAGGTTCGCTTTGTCCATCCACCCTGTGCCGTGCTCTGATGCGGCAGAGGAAGCTATGGGAGGCCTGTGCTGGGCTGCCAAGTTCCTCACTGTTCTGACGTGAAGTGTGAGCCATGCGGGACCTGTGAATCAGCTGTTACAAACTTACAGCAATTTGCTGTGACAGCTGAGTGTGAGACAATGGACTCGTGGTCCCCATGAATGGACCAGTGGGAGGTCCCTGTGCTATCTTATGCAGTGTGGCCGTGTCACAGCGTGAGATGATTTGAGATTAATTTTCCAACTATAACCGAAAATTATCCCAGATTCGGAGAAAACACATTTTGACGCCTCAGTGTATAATCACGTACATGATTATTGAAAGCTTTTCTTGACTAACACATTAACATATTAGATTTACTTAACATTAGATTTATTGTGTGTAACTTCAGTAAGTTGATGACGAATATGATTTATTGGACCTCTTTGTCACAAAAAGACACTTTACTGAATAGGACCATAAGAGTTAACCAAAGGATGGTGATGAAAATTATCTTGAAGAAATAAAGACCAAAATAGTTCGTGTTGGTTTTACTTACAAGGATGACCCCGCATATCCCACATACAAGTTTGACAAACAGCAGAAGAGGAATTAGAAAACCCACGTAGTTTACCGAGCTGAGGTGTGACAGAAGGCACTGTTTAAGCAATTTGCAATAACGAACTGATAACCAAATAATATAATTTGGGTAATCTTAGCACTATAGAATCTATTTTAATTTCAAAACTTGTGGTTTATTAGCTTTGCTAGGACAATCCATCCACGATCAGCTTTATTCTTGTTTACTTTTGTTTTTTGAGAGAGAATGAGAGAGAGAGAGCAGGGAGGAAGGCACAGACAGAGAGAGGGAGAAAGAGATTCCCAAGCAGGCTCTGCACTTTCAGGGAGGAGCCCACTTGGGGCTTGACCTCATGAACTGTGAGATCATGACCTGAGCCAAGATCAAGAGTCAGACTTTGCACAGACTGAGCCACCCAGTGCCTCTCTTATTGTCTATCTGAACTGTCTCATTGAAGGTACTAAGGAAACATCCACTCTCAGATCCCAGGGACTCTTCCCTTCCCACTTCACCAAACCACGGGGTCTGTGACAGGTGTGGCAGTGAGGAGAGCCTTATCCCTGCTCCTTGTAGACAAGAGCTTGCACGACCAGGATCCAGGGAGTCCTTATGGCCCTCAGCCTGGCACATGGGGCTTGGCCGGCTTTCTTCCAAACAGACTTGTTAACTTCAGCCACCCCGGGAAGCTTCGTTTAAATTTATGCTGTGTACGATCCTCACTACGGAACAGCACGAGGATCCAGATAAATCCTGGTGAACTTACTACTGTGTGAAATAAAGCAATTTTGGGGCACCTGGGAGGCTCGGTTGGCTGAGCCTTGGGCTCAGTCATGATCTCGCAGTTGGTGAGTTCGAGCCCCGCATCGGGCTTTGTGCTGATAGCTCGGAGCCTGGAGCCCGCTTCAGATTCTCTCTCTCTCTCTCTCTCTCTCTCTCTCTCTGTCTCTCTCTCTGCCCCTCCCCCACTCATGCTCCATGTCTCTCTGTCACACAAATAAACATTAAAAAAAAGAAAGTAATTTTAAGTTATGAATGAATTCTTTTACTCTTTCATTTTGAACATCATGAGGGATGTTTTATTTTTAATTGAAGAGTCCTTTTCCTATGCAAAGGAGACTATTCGTAGTTTCTTGGGTGTTAAGTAACACTAGGTTATTAAGAAATGCAAATGCAAAATAATAGTTTTCTTGTAGTCTTAATTAAGCTTGTACAACTTCAAATTTTATTTGTGGTGCTAGTAAACTAAATACAGAAAGTGGACACTTTCAAGTGAATCTCTGGTTAATATTGGATCATGTTCAACAGGCTTCCTCTCCCTTAAATAAGAAAGTGCCAAGTAACAGATTCTGTGTGTGCTGTTTTGGGGTTTTAAAACAGCTTCTGCAGTGAATAAAATGCTTTTCTCTAAATTTCATCATGGAAACGGAGCAGATAAAATAACCTTTTAAAAATATCTGAAAGAAGTTCAGTTAATTTGATTTATTTGATTTAAAAAAAAAGGAAATTATCTACAGTATGGAAAAGTGATAAGACTTAGTAAGTTTACTTCATTAGTCTTTAGTAGTTATAAAGACTATGAAATTAAATGTGTTTAGTTTGATCACCTTCTCGTGGGATGCACCTATCTTCCTACACCTGTTACAGATTTTTTTTTAATCTGTCATTAGGATCATGTTGAGAAAAGTACTTTAAGAAGTAGTCTTTTCTAGAAATATATTATCATTTGAGTGCATTTGTGGCTAAGAATAAAAATAGAGCTTATTTACTTTCTATGCAGAGACATTGTGACAAAGAATGACAGAATTTACTGTCTTAATATGTGTCTTCTTTTCTATAAAAAAGCAAAATTTTTCTTGATCACAAAATGGGCTAAATATGTCCTCTAATGAATTGGTTGCTTCCAGGGGCGAATTACCTATTGAAGTAAAATATTTTCCTGTGATGTCTTTCTAACTGAAATTTAGTATAGTTGTAGGACGCTCCTCCTTCATTCTTTATGCCAATTCCTCATACAAGAAGCTCACTTATTGTTGATGGCATGTTCCTTTGAATGATTTCGGAGGTAAGAAAACAGATTCAGCTTTAGAGTTATGACCACTCAAGAGTCTCCCAGGGGTACTAGATAACAATGTCCTTATTGCACAAATTGCTCTACATAGCAAAATATTTTAAATATTCCACATTACATCTGAGGTTAGAAATGGGAGAACACTGTGATAGGACCTGTCTTACTGCCTAGAATACAAATCCCTTTTGAAACAACCAGAAACTCAGAAAATACAGAAAAATAAGTGAAGTTGGAAAATAGATTCATTGTTTCATCACCACCATTAATTCTGCCCCCATTTATTTTACCATCTCCTTTCTCTTATGTAACTCTTTCTGTGATTCCATATTAAATGAGGTGCTTTTTCATTGATTGATTGATTGATTGCATAGGTTTTACCTCCTGCGGGGAGCCCAATGCAGGGCTTGAATTCATGACCCTGAGGTCAAGACCTGAGCTGAGATCATGAGTCAGACACTCAAAGGACTGAGCCACCAATGCGCCCCTATTTAATTTTTAACAAGGGGGATGTCTGTACATGAGAAAACTGCTTGGGTCTTCACTAAAATTTATTCAAGTGGTACATTTCAAATAAAATCATATTTGACCTTGGACTCAAATTATAAATTATATCATTCTTGTAATAAACATAGGAAGCTTGTACAAACAGAGAAAACACCTTCATTTGTTTTTTGATCAAACTTCTATTAATTCAAAAGTTTAACAAAGTTAATTCTTCTATACCATGAATTGTATGTGTCATCTATAATAATTGAACTCTTGTAAACATTTTAAATTATATTACAAATTCAAATAAACTCTTCAAATACCTAAAGGGGTTGACAAACATCCTCAACACAGTTTTTCCTAGATGGCTAAGTCACACTTCCAATCTGATCACATTGAGAAATGTACTGGATGCAGTTCTCTAAAATATTGAAATCCTGTTTAAAAGCTCTATCTCGGGCACCTGGGTGGCTCAGTCGGTTAAGCATCAGACTCTTGATTTTGGCTCAGGACATGGTCTCAGCTTATGAGATCCAGCCTCATGTAGCGTTCTGCATTCAGCACTGAGCATGGAGTCTACTTAATATTCTCTCTCTCCCTCTGCCCCCCTCCCTTGCACACACACACACTCTCTCTCTCTCTCTCTCTCTCACTCTCTCTCTCAAAAAAAAAAGTTCCATCTCATCTCTTTTAATGTTTTATTATTAACTTGATTTACTTTTTATTTTTAAAAATTTACATCCAAATTAGCATATAGTGCAACAATGATTTCAGGAGTAGACTCCTTAGTGCCACTTACCCATTCAGACCATCCCCCCTCCCACAACCCCTCCCGTAACGCTCAGTTTGTTCACCATACTTCTGAGTCTCTTCTGTTTTGTCCTCTCCCTGTTATTATATTATTTTTGTTTCCCTTCCCTTATGTTCATCCGTTTTGTCTCTTAAAGTCCTCATATGAGTGAAGTCATATGATTTTTCTCTTTCTCTGACTAATTTCACTTAGCATAATACCCTCCAGTTCCATCCACATACTTGCAAATGGCAAGATTTCATTCTTTTTGATTGCCAAGTAATACTCCATTGTGTCTGTGTATGTGTGTGTACACACATACACACACACATGCACACACACCTACACATATATATAGCATATCTCTATCCATTCATCCATCGATGGACATTTGGGCTCTTTCCATACTTTGGCTATTGTTGATAGTGCTGCTATAAACATGGGGGTGCCTGTGTCCCTTCGAAACAGCACACCTGTATCCCTTGGATAAATGCCTAGTAGTGCAATTGCTGGGTCGTAGGGGAGTTCTATTTTGAGTTTTTTGAGGACCCTCCATACTGTTTTCCAGAGTGGCTGCACCAGCTTGCATTCCCACCAACAATGCAAAATAGACCCTCTTTCTCCACATCCTCGCCAACATCTGTTGTTGCCTGAGTTGTTAATGTTAGCCGTTCTGACAGGTATGAGGTGGTATCTCATTGTGGTTTTGATTTGTATTTCCCTGATGATGAGTGATGTTGAGCATTTTTTCATGTGTCAGTTGGCCATCTGGATGTCTTCTCTGAAGAAGTGTCTATTCGTGGCTTTTGCCCAAGTCTTCACTGGATTATTTTTTTTGGGGGTGTTGAGTTTGATAAGTTCTTTATAGATTTTGGATACTAACCCTTTATCTGGTATGTCATTTGCAAATATCGTCTCCCATTCCGTTGGTTGCTTTTAGTTTTGCTGATTGTTTCCTTCGCTGTGCAGAAGCTTTTTATTATGATGAGGTCCCAATAGTTCATTTTTGTTTTGTTTCCCTTACCTCTGGAGACATGTTGAGTAAGAAGTTGCTGCGGCCAAGATCAAAGAGGTTTTTGCCTGCTGTCTCCTCGAGGATTTCGATGGCTTCCTGTCTTACATTTAGGTCTTTCATCCATTTTGAGTTTATTTTTGTGTATGGTATAATAAAGTGGTACAGGTTCATTCTTCTGCATGTCGCTGTCCAGTTTTCCCAGCACCACTTGCTGAAGAGACTGTCTTTATTCCATTGGATATTCTTTCCTGCTTTGTCAAAGATTAGTTGGCCATACGTTTGTGCGTCCATTTCTGGATTCTCTATTCTGTTCCATTGATTTGAGTGTCTGTTCTTGTGCCAGTACCATACTGTCTTCATGATGACAACTTTGTAGTATACTTGAAGTCTGGGATTGTGATGCCTCCTGCTTTGGTTTTCTTTTTCAAGATTTCTTTGGCTATTCAGGGTCTTTTCTGGTTCCATACAAATTTTAGGACTATTTGTTCTAGCTCTGTGCAGAATGCTGGTGTTATTTTGATAGGGATTGCATTGAATATGTAGATTGCTTTGGGTAGTATTGACGTTTTAACAATATTTGTCCTTCCTATCCAGGAACACGGAATCTTTTTCCATTTTTTTGTGTCTTCTCCAATTTTTTTCATAAGCTTTCTATAGTTTTCAGTGTATAGATTTTTCACCTCTTTGGTTAGATTTATTCCTAGATATTTTATGGTTTTTGGTGCAACTGTAAATGGGATTGCTTCCTTGATTTCTCTTTCTGTTGCTTCATTGTTGATGTATAGGAATGCAACCGATTTTTATGTGTTGATTTGATATCCTGCAACTTTGCCGAATTCATGAATCAATTCTCGCAGGTTTTGGGTGGAATCTTTTGGGTTTTCCATATAGAGTATCACGTCATCTGCGAAGAGTGAAAGTTTGACCTCCTCCTGGCCGATTCAGATGCCTTTTATTTCTTTGTGTTGTCTGATTGCAGAGGCTAAGACTTCCAATACTATGTTGAATAATGGTGGTGAGAGTGGACATCCCTGTCTCATTCCTGACCTCAGGGGGAAAGCTCTCATTTTTTTCCCCATTGAGGATGATATTAGCATTGGGTCATTCATATATGGCTTTTATGATCTCGAGGTATGCTCCTTCTATCCCTACTTTCTTGAGGGATTTTATCAAGAAAGGTTGCTGTATTTTGTCAAATGCTTTCTCTGCATCTATTGAGAGGATCATATGCTTCTTGTCCTTTCTTTTATTGTTGTGATGAATCACGTTAATTGTTTTGCGAATATTGAACCAGCCCTGCATCCCAGGTATAAATCCCACTTGGTCATGGTGAATACTTTTTTTAATGTATTGTTGGATCCGGTTGGCTAATATCTTGTTGAGGATTTTTGCATCCATGTTCATCAGGGAAATTGGTCTATAGTTCTCCTTTTTAGTGGGGTCTCTGTCTGGTTTTGGAATCAAGGTAATGCTGGCTTCATAGAAAGAGTTTGTAAGTTTTCCTTCCGTTTCTATTTTTTGGAACACCTTCAAGAGAATAGGTGTTAACCCTTCCTTATATGTTTGGTAGAATTCCCCTGGAAAGCCATCTGGCCCTGGACTCTTGTTTTTTGGCAGATTTTTCATTACTAATTCAAGTTCCTTACTGGTTATGGGTCTGTTTCTTCCTGTTTCAATTTTGGTAGTGTGTATGTTTTAGGAATTTGTCCATTTTTTCAAGATTGCCCGTTTTATTGGCATATAATTGCTCATAATATTCTCTTATTATTGTTTTTATTTCTGCTGTGTTGGTTGTGATGTCTCCTCTTTCATTGTTGACTTTATTTATTAGAGTCCATTCCTTTTTCTTTTTGATCAAACTGGCTAGTGATTTATGAATTTTGTTAATTCTTTCGAAGAACCAGCTTCTGGTTTCATTGTTCTGTTCTAGTGGTTTTTTTGGTTTCGATAGCATTAATTTCTGCTCTAATCTTTGTTATTTACTGTGTTCTGCTGGTTTTGGGTTTTATTTGGTGTTCTTTTTCCAGCTCCTTAAGGCATAAGGTTAAGATATCTGCTATGATTTGCTCTCATCATCCTTCTATCCCTATTTCTCTCTCTTCCTCTTCTGGGACCCTTATGATTCTGATGTTGTTCCTTTTTAATGAGTCACTGATTTCTCTAATTCTTAACTCATGCTATTTTGCCTTAATCTCCCTCTTTTTTTTCTGCTTCGTTATGCTCTACACATTTGTCTTCTATATTGCTGATTCTCTGTTCTGCTTCATCCATCCATGCCACCGCTGCATCCATCTGTGATTGCAGCTCAGCTACAATATTTTTAATTTCATTCTATTTTTTACTTTTATCTCTGCAGAAAGGGATTCTAATCTATTTTTGACATTAGCTAGTATTCTTATTATCGTGATTCTAAATTCTTGTTCAGACATCTTGCTTGTATCTGTGTTGGTTAAATCGCTGGCTGTTGTTTCTTTGTGCTCTTTCTTTTGGGGTGAATTCCTTTGTTTTGTTCTTTTGAAGGGAGAAAGGAGAAAAATTAAAATTAAAAAATTAAAATTAAAAAATGGTAAAATTAAAAAATTAAACACACACACACACAAAACTAATAAATGATGCTAGATCCTAGGTGTGTTTTGGTCTGGGTGTTGAAAGTGGTTTGACAGATAAGAGGGAAAAAAAGGGAGGGGTGGAAGAAATCATTTGAGAATTTGAAAAAAATGAATACACTGAAGTAGACTAAAATGAGATGATGGGAGTAAAATAGAATTTAAAAAAATTACAAGAAAGTACAGAATATAGTAGAAAAAATTAAAGAAAAATATTTTTTTAAAAATTAAAATTAATTTTTTCTCTTTCTGTATTTAAGAAACAGAAACGAAGCAAAAAAGAGAAAAAAGAAAAAAAGTCGTTTGAAAATTTGAAACCGTTATTACACTATAGTAGACTGAGATAAAATGGTGGAAGTAAAATAGAATTTGAAAAAATTTACATAAAAGCAAAAAATATAGTAAAAAGTTTTAAAGAAAAATATTTTTAAAATAAATTGAAAGTAAAAATTAAGTTTTTCTCTTTCACATTCAAGAAAAAGAAAAGAAACGAACAAGAAAAAGAAAAGGAAATCGTTTGAAAATTTGAAAAGGTGAATACACTGATGTAGACTGAAATCAAGTGATGGAAGTAAGATAGAATTTGAAAAAATTTACACAAAAGTAAAAATATAGTAAAAAAATTTTTAATTATTTTTAATAAAACTTGAAACTAAAAATTTATTTTTTTATTTCTGTATTCAAGAAAAAGAAAAGTGAAAAAGAGAAAAAAAAAAAGAAAGAAAACTGAACAGATGGACCTGCTAACAGATTGAAATAGGACTGAAATGACTTCGTTTTCCCCAGAAGTGAGACTCTGAAGCGCTTTATAGTCCATAAACTAAGTAGGCAGTGAGACTTGTGTTCTTGAGGAGCGAAGTTGGCCCAGTTGGGCCGGGCTCAGTGTAACGGCTCCGTTCTCCACCAGATGGCGCTGCTCGCCTTCTGGGGTGGAGTGTTGCGGTCCTCTTGGCTGCGTATGCACATGCGCGGCAGAGGTGCAAATGGCGTCAGCCACCTACCTGGTCTGTTCTCCCGGGTCAGCAGTCACGCACCCGTCCTCCGTCTTCAGCCCTCGGCCACGCCTCTTTCTCACTGTCAGTGACCAGGCCCCGGACAGCACTTCTCTCCCGAGTTCTGTCTCAGCCGAGGCTGTTTTCCCCGGCCCCTTACTTCCAAAGGACCGCGGCTTTGACCCCTTCCGCCCTCTGCGGGAGGGTCTCACCCAGCAATGGCCGAAGGAGCAATGGCCGAGTGTCGGCCGCACCCAGGAACGCTTGCGGGACCCTGCTGCTGCTGGTGCCCGAGACTGTGGCCGGGTGCCAACCCGCCCCAGAAAAAGTTCGCGAAACAGGGTAGCAGCAGCGTGTCAGGGATGATGGAAACTCACAACACGCATCTGGCACCAGGCTTCACCCTTAACGAGGGTGCTTGTTCCAGCCCCAGCGAATGCGGCGGTTTTCTGGGGTCTGCCGGGACCAGGGGGCTTCAACCGTCTCCACCAAGTGCCCTTCCAGCAGTGGAACCGCTTTTCCCCGTGTGGCCCGAGAACCTCTCGGACCCCACCCTGCTCCTGGGGATTCGCCCTTCCCATCAGAGCACCGCCAGGTAGGGAGCTGCGGAGTTGCAGCCTTTGCGTCCCCCTTGTTTACAGTCTTAATGGAATTGAAACCCTCTCCTTTCTCCTTTTTCCCTTTTTAGTTTAGTCCCTGCGGCTGTTTCCGATTTTCCACTTTCTCTCCAGCTGGTTTCGGGGAGGGGTGCTTTTCCCATATTCTCACCCCCCCCCAGGGTCTCCCTCCTCTCTCCTCCTGCAAAAGTGGCTCCCTGTATGCCATAGGGTTCTCTCTCCCCAGGTTCACCTCTCAGCACCGTGTACCTGCTGAATTCTGTGGTTCAGGTTGTGCAGATTGTTGTGTTAATCCTCCAGTCAGTCTTCGAGGTGTGTAGGATGGTTTAGTGTTGGTCTGGCTGGATTTCATGGGCGCGAGACACACAAAAAACTTCCATGCTGTTCAGTCATCTTGGCTCCTCCTCTCATCTCTTTTATGTTTTTAAATCAGCTAAGACTGGTGAAAACTTCCTGCAGCTGCAATTTCAAAGGAGAAAGCAAACGCACATCCTCAAGTGATGTTTTGGCAAAAAAAATTTAAAAAAGTGGTATCCTTATCTTGTTGGAGATTTGATTTATTGTTGGAGAGTTGGAGAACAATCTGGGATTCAGGGTTTCTAAATGATTCTAATGGGGACCAGGTTAAAATATTGATCCTCTTGAAGAACTTCTTAGCTTGTATCTTTTTAAAGCACTCAATCTCTAATACACATTTTAAAAGAGTATCTTCAGTGATTTTTGTTTCTCTAACTTCAACCAAATAGATTTTTTTGTGAGCAAGTGCTTGATGAGTCCATGGTTTTTCCAATGGTGGGCGGGACTAGAGATGTGGGTCACGTTTAAACTACCTTTTTTATAATCATCACACTTAAAAATTGTATAGTCTGTCTCTTCACTTCAACTGCATCAACTTGCTGTTCTGAAAGTAACAAGATCTTGCAGAATTCTAAGAGTATGAACCTTTATCACTTCAGTATGTCCATGAATTGAGTACGTTGTCATTTACTTAGTCTGTGTTTTACCATTTGGCCCAGCTGATAGCGTAAGCAGATGTTGGTGAGCATTTTGACCTCAGTAGTATGACTTCTGGGCTTGTTCTCTTGTTCACTTTTATTTTTGCTAGGAAGAAACGGCTTTTGTTTCGTGACACATTCTCCGTGATAAGTGATGAACTGTTGCCCCCTCCTACCCTATTATTTTATGTTTTGCATCTGCATGGTTTTCTTCTTTTTTTTCTCCTGGCTTTTTTTTTTTTATGTTTTTTTTATTTTTAAAAAAAAAATTTTTTTTTCAACGTTTATGTATTTTTGGGACAGAGAGAGACAGAGCATGAACGGGGGAGGGGCAGAGAGAGAGGGAGACACAGAATCGGAAACAGGCTCCAGGCTCTGAGCCATCAGCCCAGAGCCTGACGCGGGGCTCGAACTCCCGGACCGCGAGATCGTGACCTGGCTGAAGTCGGACGCTTAACCGACTGCGCCACCCAGGCGCCCCTCTCCTGGCTTTTATGTATATTCTGTGCTTCTTTAATCTCAGTTGTAAAAAAAAAAAAAGTGATATTTTATTTGAAAACATCGTGGCTAATATTTCCAATTAGCCACAAAACAAAATGAAACAAAATGAATAAGTCCTTTCACATGCTTTAGTCTATATAAACTCCCAGTGGCAACAGGGTGAACAGTATTATTCATTGAGTAACAATGTGCCTTTGCTTACATACATTATTCCTCATGATAATATATATTCATTAATGTGTATTAATTATACATTAGTATATACCATGGTTGTTCCAAGGGACTCTGGGTTAGTGTGTTCACTTTTTTTTTTAAGCTTATTTATTTATTTTGAGAGAGCAAGAGTGCAGGAGTGGGAGAGGGACAGAGAGAGGAGAAGGGAGGGGATCCCAAGCAGGCTTCATGCCGTCAGTGCAGAGCCCAACTCAGGGCTCAAACTCACGAACTGTGAGATCATGACCTGAGCTGAAATCAAGAGTTGGATGCCCAAGCAACCGAGACACCCAGGTGCCCCCAGTGTGTCACTTATTAAACTAGTAAACTAATTTAATAAACTAAATATTAGTTTAATAAATAAACAAATAAATAATAAAAAATAAATAGTAATAAATAATAAATAATAAATAAATAATAAACAAATAATAAATAAACGAAATAAACTAAAATTAGTTTAATTAATAAATTAATTAAACTAATACTCCCAGTCTCAGCGGGAGATTTATTGGGCTATCCCTTAATGCCAGCTCTTTATTCTCTTTGATGACTGGTAAGCTATAAGGTCAAAGGCTATATCTATACCTATGTATAATCTGGAAAAACTAGTTCTAGGGTCAGTTCATTGATGATTACATGGTACCATGCTCCCTATATTTTACTTTAGAGTTATTTCCATTTTGACCCTTTACGTTTTGTCAAGAAAATAAAAGGGTACAGAATTCCACATAATCCATCTATGCACTGACAGGATCTCTGTGTGGGTTTCCCATGATCCCAAAACAAAATTTCCAAGGTTTTTATCATTTCATATTTTTTTTAAAAGTTTACATGTTTCCAGTGTGATAGCAAGGCATAGAGAAAGGAGATCTAAATTGTGAACTAATAAAACTGGAAAACTGGGTTTCAGTCCTGGGTATGTGTTTATGAGCTACACTGCCTCGGTCAGGGCATTTTCAGGGCTTGGGATAAAGACGTGGAGAAACCAGAAGGTCAGCTTCATTTTTTTCATGAAAAATTATGATGAAATGGCAGGGTCTCTTCTGTTTCTAAAATTCTATGATTCTTTCTGTCTTTTCTTTCTTTCTTTCTTTCTTTCTTTCTTTCTTTCTTTCTTTCTTTCTTTCTTTCTTTCTTTCAATTTACTTAACATACAGTGTAGTATTGGTCTCAGGAGGGGAACCCAGGGGGTGGATGGTAGGATAGGTTAAAATTCTGTGATTCTATTTTTAGTTGTATACATGACATATAAACAAAATAAACCTGCCTAACATACCTTCTACACGAATATGTATAATACATATGTATTTGCTTAATACTTTATTCACAACAGAATGCAGATACTAGCAATTGTCTAGAGGGCCAGGTATTCATATTAATTTCTAAGGAAAGAGTGAAAGAAGGAAAAAAAACCTATCTCATTCCTGAAGTTTTATTTATAATTGTATGTCCATGCCGTGCCTGTGGGATCACTATTGACCATTATGAAATAAGAATCACATGTAAGTAAAAGGTCTTGTCCCTCAAGTAATGTGAGTGAAGTGCACTTGAACAAAGCTGCCCATTTGGCAATGGTTTGTTCTTTTGAGGTGAATAAAATATAAATTAAAAGACCGATGTCACTTTGCAAAGCAGTGTACTTGTAATTTTGTAAGTTTAACCGCTGTTGACTTGATTGGTATCATTTTCGATCTTTAGCATATACTGTGTGTGGTTAATATATCCTTAATATACAAATCCTAGCCCAATCAAAATCTATGTTTTGTATGAAGTTGTTGAATACTCATGTTTCTTTCCCTAAAGGAGTTTATCAAGTAGCTATCTAGCTATAAGAACATATTCTTAGCTGAAATGTATACTTTATAGAACCGTAAACTGAGAAGTGTGAAAAAAATCAAAGTAGACAGACTACTTCCAGGAAAGTCCTAGAAAGTCTTGACAAAGAAGCAGATTTGAGCATGAGAAGAAACTCCCTTAGCCTGTGAATCTTGTAATCTAGATTTTACTCAATAACAACTATATCATGGGCATGCTTACTGGTTAACCTCACTGAAAAACTACAGATAGCTACATTTTCATTTTCCTCTTTTCCTTTTTTTTTTTTTTTGAGAGAGAGAGAGAGGGAAGGATATATATATATATATATAGAGAGAGAGAGAGAGAGAGAGAGAGAGAGACAGAGAGAGAGAGAGAGACAGAGAGAGAGAGAGAGACAGAGAGAGACAGAGAATCCCAAGCAGGCTTTATGCTGTCAGTGCAGAGCCTGACCCAGGGCTTGAACCCACAAACCATGAGATCATGACCTCAACTGAAATAAGAGTCAGATGCCTAACCAGCTGAGCCACCCAGGTGCCCCATTTTCAAATTTGTTTTGATCAAATAATACGTATTTGGGAGCTTTGTTTATGTTTTCATTTGCAGGGAGTAACATGCAATGGATTCTTCCAGGTAGATCATGTAGCTGAGCATTCTTCCAATTGGCTTAAACTGGCAAAGATTGTTGCAAGAGATTTTATACAACCCATATTGGTTATATATCTTGAATAATTAATTGTTTCATAGCAACAAGTGGTTTCTGTGCACAGAGTGATTTTCTTTATTTTAATGTTTGGAATGAACCCAAACAGGCAATTATTCTGTCTCCCTGTAGAACTTACTTTTTCAGCTTCATTGAATTAGGTTAATTAGAAAGGCAATGGACCCCCTCCCACTGCCACCCCCGTGGCATTTTTAGAGAGTAATTCACTTGTGTTATAACTGCCTATTTAAAGAAGCAAATGACTTTCACAGGAAAAACATTAACTATCCAAATTTTATTTATGCTATATAAAGTATAGATAAATATATGTAGTTAATATAAATATAGATATGATATATAATACACTATAAAATGATATATAAAGTGATATAAAATAATATATAAATATTATATATTTAATATGTATAATTACATATAATATATAATACGATATGAATAATGTAATATAAAATAATATAAAATGATATATAATATACAAAATCTGATAATGTAAATATATATGAATATAATATAAATATATATTTTGTTACTATAATACGGGTGTGTTCGATTTTAGTTCCTATCAAGTTAAACATGTTCTGGGGATAGGAAAATAGTGTTCAGTCTAAAGATCACTATTAGTATGAATTTGTGAAGTAAGACCTTTTTTTGCCATCAAATCTAATCTGAGTTCCTATGAGAAAAAATCAGAATTGTCTGCAGTTAGTACGTGGAAAGAGTGGGTACCACTCCCTCAAAATAGTAGGCCCAAACACATTGCCCATCAGTTGGATCAAGAGGTTCTGTCTACACTTTTATCTACAGAAAGGATTCTCTTTCTACCTTCTAACTTCCCAGAATAATTATTTGAGACTCAAATCTTCAGAGTCCATAAAAATTCTTCCAGACTGCCGCCATGTCTGTGTGTTGACCAAACATGATAATCCTAGCTTTGTGAAATGAACAGTAGACTTGGTTAGTAAAGAACACTGGGACGGAAAATAAATCACTTTGCTTTAGCTTCGGGTCATTTCTCTTTCAAAATGGTGTTAATGGCATCAACAGTAGTAACCATAATTACAAATGCTCAAGTCCTTCTTCTGTTCGAGGGATAGCAATCAGTGCTTTGCATGTATTATCCGGCTCAGTCATCCAGGAACCCAACAGGCTTTTCTTTGATGCACTTATATTATGCACATCAGTAAATAGTGAATGGCATTGGTGTAACAAGGAAATTGTATTGATGCATAAGTTACTTTATAGTATGTTTATGTTTTGAAATATTCTGGACAAGCTTTTTCCATACTTAAGAAGAAAGACTTGTGAGAAGATCTTAAGAACAAAGCTGAAAATCTGCAGTCCCTTTATTTAGTACAAGTAGAACCTGAATTAGCATCTATACCTGATAGATATGTCTGCTTGGAGAAGTTATAGATATAGATGAAGGGACTGCAGAGTTATTTTTTCTGAATTAGAATAATGGACTCATGAAGAAAGCTAAACACCCAACCAAGTTTCTACTTTGGATGAAAAAGGTCTCCACCTGGTAGCAAATCACCCTCAATACCTACTTTTTGAAGGAAGGAACACAGACCCCAGGGTTTAATGTTGGCAAACATAGGCCATGATGTTTTGTGAAAACATCATTAAGTATTTAACTGTTCTAGTGTTTTTATTGATTTTCGACTACTTTGGTTTCTGTTAGTGCTCTGGATACAAGAATACATGTGTCTTTCAGTTACGTACGTACAGCATTATAGAACTATCTGTCCTGCTTTTGTCCTGATTTTATAAAAAGAGAAATTGAAGGTGAGTGGGGTTAAGTAATCCAGCCACCTTCACACAGTTGGTAAGTGGTGGACCCAGGACTGGATTCTGTCACTTCCAGGGCAGGCTGTCTTAACTTCTGTGACATGAATATCAAACTAAGTTTAATTCCTTTTTCCTGATTGCAACTGTTTATTATTATTATTATTATTATTATTATTATTGTTATTATTATGGCAAAAGGAAAATTTCACAGAAGAGGAGCCTGTCTTGGGTCCTAACATATTCTTCAAGACAGATCTCTTCAGGTTAACACCTGTTGATCAATGGATGCCTCTACTTTGATGCAGTATGTCTCATCACCTGTAATAATAGCCTTTGTTCTGGTCTGCTCTCTGGTAATAGAGCCATCCAGCTTCCTTAATCAGTGCTGCATTATGTATCCCACCCTTTTCTTTTTCATGTATCTGTGTCTTTATATTCCAAATGGAGTCAGGGGTAGGAATAGATTTTCAGCATCACACGGGAGGAGGGGTTAAATGGCAAGTTTTACTGGAAAAGGTGGAAGCTTGCAGAACAAGAGAGGAGGCAAAGTTACCATGCTCTCCCCAAATGCCCAGATTTCCTGCCGGACAGCTGTTGGCCAGCCTTGTCTCAGTACCCAGATGCCCAGGCTCACACCCTGACCTGTGGCAAGAGTAGTCCCCACCACCAGGTTGCAGACAGACCCTCCATGACCCTGGGACACAAGTCCCCTGCTCTACTGGGAGGAGGTGGAAGACGGGGCTCTATGGGAAAACCAGAAGGAACACCTACATTCTTCTTCCTCCTCCTTCTTCCTCCTCCTCCCCTCTCCCACCCCTCCTCCTCCTCCTTCCTGATTCATTCATTCTTTCTTTCTCTCCCTCCTCCTTCTTCTGCTTCCTCTTTCTTTCTTCCCCTTCCTTCTCCTCCTCCTCCTCCTCCTCCTCCTCCTCCTGGTCCTCATCCTCATCCTCCTCCTTCTTCTTTTGAAAAATATTGCCCTTTGTGTCATGCCTCCTTCAGCCATGCTCCATTCTCTCTGGTTCTCCAAACTTTTGCTGTAAGGTAACATGGCTTGTGAAAGTATTGAGAGATTTTGGCAACATGAAGGCATATTCTGGTGAAAGAGAAGAGAAGCTCTTCCTCTGTCACCATACCAGCACTAGGACCAGTTACTGCTGAGTCCCAGTCACCAAAGCCACAGAGCTGACAAGGAAGCAAGAAAACAGTTAGATTTTCTCCATGAAAATTAAAAAAAAAAAATTACATAAAGTATAAGTCCAGATACGTTGTTTTAGTTTCACTGTGTGAATTGTCATTAACATAATGATTACACTTCCTCTGCTTACAACCCATTTGGACCGTAAAGGGGAGCTGACTGCCCCATCCTTCCACGTGTCCCCATGGTGTGTCCCCGTGCCTTCAGACACTGCTGCCCCTGCACTGATGCATGGGTGAGTCAAGGCATAAACCTCCTGTTAGCTGACCTGCTATTGTACATTCCTTTGTTTATTTATTTTTATTTATCTAAACCCAAGTTAGTTCACATACGGTGTAGTATTAGTTTCAGGAGTAGGGGTGCCTGGGTGGCTCAGTTGGTTATGTGTCCACCTTCAGCTCAGGTCATGATCTCACAGTTTGTGGATTCAAGCCCTGCGTCGGGCTCTGTGCTGACAGCTCAGAGCCTGGAGCCTGCTTTGGATTCTGTGTCTCCCTCTGTCTCTGCCCCTCCCCCACTCATTCATTCATTCATTCATTCATTCATTCTCTCTCTCTCTCTCTCAAAAATAAATAAAGATTTAAAACAATTAATAAAAAAATGGAGTAGAACCCAGTGATTCATCACGTACATGTAACACCCAGTGTTCATCCCAAAAAGTGCCCTCCTTAATACCCATCACCCATTTGGCCCATCCCTCACCCACCTGCCCTCCAGCAACCCTGTTTGTTGTCTGTATTTGAGTCTCTTATGACTTGCCTCCCTCTCTGTTTTTATATTAATTTTACTTCCCTTCCCCTATATTCATCTGTTTTGTATCTTAAATTCCACATACGTATGAAATCATATGATATTTGTCTTTCTATGACTGACTGATTTCACTTAGCATAATACACTCTAGTTCCATCCACGTTTTTGCAAATGCCAAGATTACATTCTTTTTGTTGTTTTTTTTTTTTTAAATTTTTTTTTTTCAACGTTTATTTATTTTTGGGACAGAGAGAGACCGAGCATGAACGGGGGAGGGGCAGAGAGAGAGGGAGACACAGAATCGGAAGCAGGCTCCAGACTCTGAGCCATCAGCCCAGAGTCCGACGCGGGGCTCGAACTCACGGACCGCGAGATCGTGACCTGGCTGAAGTCGGACGCTTAACCGACTGCGCCACCCAGGCGCCCCGATTACATTCTTTTTGATTGCCGAGTAATACTCCATTGTATCTCTTATGGTTTGCCTCCCTCTCTATTTTTATTTTATTTAAACAGAAAATAGAATCCCATTGACTTCCCTAATATTGAAAGTACTTACCACATAATTTTTAAGCGTTAGTTGTATGAATTATTTGTGAATAAGTATGTACTTGAGTCTTGAACATATTACTAGGTCAGAAAATGCCATCATTGGGACCCCTGGGTGGCTCAATCATTTGAGTGTCTGACTCTTGATTTCCGCTCAGGTCATGATCTCACAGTTCATGGATTCGAGCCCCTTGTAGTGCTCTAGGCTGACAGCATAAAGCCTACTTGGGATTTTCTCCCTCCCTCTCTCTCTGCCTCTCCACCCCTAGCACTCTTTTCTTTTGCTCAAGATAAATAAACTTAAAAAAAAAGAAAAGAAAATGCCATCATTGTCAGACTGTACTTTTGGATGTATTATCTGTAGCTAGTCATTTGTCATTTCCGAAAAAAAAATAGAAGAATCACTTTCACTCAATTTTTATATCTATGTGTACTAGTATGTGGAAAAAGTAGAAGGAAATAATCTTCACTTAGACATGCATTTGTGTGTGTGTGTTTAATCATTATTCAGATTTATTGTTACAGAAGAACGATTGTTCCTTTCAACATTCCCTAGGCAGGTAAAACTCACTGATAATAACGTTATAAAGAAATATTATAGCTATTACTATTGTTATTATTACTATTAATTTGCTGAGAAAATCTTCCAAAGAGACCCCCCCCCCTTTATTTGTAACTATACACTGATATAACATTTGGGCCTTAAGAAAATGCAGCTGTCACATTTTGCATTATTATTCAAGCTAGATTTATATTTATGGATTATCTATATATTATTGTGTGCTATCCTGAGGCAATGGGTTCTGTAGATAATCCATTTATTCTAATGTTTTTCAGGGGGTACATTTTTATTTGCATAGCCATATCTTTTTTAGATGCCATAATTTTAATAAAATGGATGGGATGAAAATGATTGCCCTAAGCTATAGTGCACTACTCTTTGGCAAAGGGATTGTTCGTATGTGTGTGGGCGGGGGGGTGCGGAATGGGATTTGAATTGCATTAGTGCTGTTTGCATCCAACTTGTAAAATGCATGGAATCTTTAACAAAATAGGGAAGATTGGAGATGTCCTGTCTTTTCAACTCATCCAACAAATGTCCACAATTTAGCCTGCTGAAAGGATAATAAGAAAGCAAGCATCACAATGCCACATTGGACTAGCGTGTTGTTCTGGTCAAGCACCCCAGACGTGTCTTAAAGAAGAATGGACTCAGTCGTGGGTCTGCACACTACTTTTGACTTTCACATTGAGATTTATGTTTTATGGATTTGCTCTAAGATGAAAGAAGAAAGAAGCAGTTCTCACCATGGGAGACCCTGCTATTTCTTTATCTCTTCCTTTCCTTCCTTTCTCTTATTTTCAGGACATCTCTTTTCATATCGGAAGTCTTACTGAGTGAACTGAGGTATCAGCCTCTGTTACTTCAGGACCTCCTTTTGTTCAGGGTGAAACCCAGTGATGACTCCTGTGAGAAGCGATGGACAGGGAGGGGAGCAGGTTTAAGTTGTCCAAAGGGAAACAAGAAATAGATGATGAAACTCACCAAGTGGCTGAATCTCTGGCTGCCACCCTCATCTCCAAAGAAACATCGTTTATAAATAGTGGAATAAAGGTGATTTTCACCCTTTTGAAACAGGACGTCTTCTGTATCATGCCAGATGTTACGTTGGATGTTTTTTGCTTTAAAACAGACTTGCCGGTCAGCTGGCATTTAAGCGTATGATCGTGTTAAAGATGCTGTACAAGTAGG
Source organism: Lynx canadensis (assembly GCF_007474595.2). Lineage (NCBI taxonomy): Eukaryota > Metazoa > Chordata > Mammalia > Carnivora > Felidae > Lynx > Lynx canadensis. The sequence goes on along the minus strand of NC_044313.2, from coordinate 83,757,540 downwards.
ATGTGTCTTCAAATAACTGTCTCTGGCCCGCAGGTACGATTCTGGTGGATAACATGCTGATCAAAGGGACTGCGGGAGGACCAGACCCCACCATCGAACTTTCCTTAAAGGACAACGTGGATTACTGGGTGTTGCTGGACCCCGTCAAGCAAATGCTCTTCCTGAACAGCACGGGCAGAGTTCTGGATAGAGACGTTAGTGACTCTTTTTTCCTTTTGTCCCTGTGTTACAACCTTAGTATAGTTTTCATCACTGCATGTGTTTGTTGAGGATGATCTCAGACTTTCTTTATATGATTTGAGATTCTTTTCTGTGCTTATCAACAAAAACATTTGTTTAACTCCTTGAAGGAAGAATAAGAAGGGGAGGGGCCATCTGGGTCTGGGAGAATGATTGTATTTCCCCCTGACCCCCAGGAACACGTGGAGGGTAGATGTTCACACTAAGGGGTGGTGACTTTGGAAGAGCAGGGGAGGCAGAGCGAGGGCCCACGGCAGAGTGTGGGTGTGCAGCAGGTGTTGCTTGAGGATGCAGAGTGACAGGAAGAGCACAGGGGCTGCCCTCACTAGGAGTGAGCACGGGGTGAGGGATGGGTTTGTGGCTGTGCGCATGTAGGGCTGGGGAAAAATCAAAAGAAGGTGAGCGTGAGTTTCCTGGCGATGTGCCAGTCCAGCTGTGACCTAAGCAGTAAGGCAGCCTGACCTACGTATTGTGTCATAAAGAATAGCTCAGCTACTAAAGCTGCTGAATGTCTCATTTCCAAAAAAGTGGGAAGACTTGGGTAGATTTATGTAGGCTTCTAAGTGTTGAGTGCAGAGATGAGTGTGCGTGTGCGTGCATGTGGCCGGGCGTGCACGACAGTAATTGTGCAGGACCTTGGGAGTACATCTAAACATGTGTGTACTCCCAAATTTCCAGGTCATGAAATCCAAATGTCAGACCCTCAGCGTAATGAACCTGAATCATCTCCCTACATCACTCAGATTTATGATCCGCTCTACAATACGGTGTGTGGAGTGGATGACCCCTGACGTAGTTCATGTCTAAAATTCGGAGTCTCTTAGAGCTTTGCGGTCAGGGGGTGGGTGGGAGGGTATAGGACAGGATGGGTTGTCTTTGTCCACTTGGGGGCCCCACACGCAGCTGACTGAGCAGATGTGAAGCACAGGTGGCAGTGGACAGTATGAGTGACACTGTCAGGCTCAACATGGGGGAAAAAGTCAGCCTGGATGCTGTCCCCGGTCCCCCACCACCCCCTACTGACTGCTGTTTATACCCCACACTTTACAATTTTGGCCGGGCGGCTATGAGAGTATAAAATGGAATGGGAAACATTATTATCTCTTATCGTAGCTTAATTTATGTCCTAAGTCATAACTTTGGTGAAAGTAGTGTGGATAAGGGCACCCAGGCTGCACCAGTGCCCCCAGCTGCGACCATACAGGCTCCCTTTCCTGGCCTTCATGAGGGGCATTCACATCCACGTCACATGGATTTCATTATGTAACCTGTTAGGAGAATTATAGAATACTCATCTAGACCACTGTTATTTTATACTGTTTCCTTTTCTTAAAATCACCTACTACCTAAGTATAATAATTTACTAGTTTACTGGCAAATTACTTTCTTTTTGACACCATTTTTTCATGTGATATTAAAAGCACAAGTTCTAGAGTGGATGAGTAGAGACAAAGGATATACTTCAGTATAAATAAATGGTGTTTGTCTCCAACCTAAAACATAATTTTAATTACTTACTAAAGATTGCCTTTACCTTCAAAAAAAAGTATCTGCTTCCCTAGTATTATTTTTTATTTCTAATAAGGGCAGCATTTATTGGACATTGGCTCAACTGAAACAGTACCATGGGAATACACTTAAAATTGTTTGACTTGAAAGTAATAATTGCAAAAAATGTGAATGAATACAGTTTATGTATTCATCTGGGCTGATTTTTGGTTTATTTATTTATTTTTGAGAGACAGAGCAAGCGAGAGAGAGAGAGAGAGAGAAACACAAGCAGGGGAGGGGCAGAGAGAGAGAATCCCAAACAGGATCCATACTCTCAGTACACAGCCCAATGTGGGGCTCAATCCCATGAACTGTGAGATCATTACCTGAGCTAAAATCAGGATTCAGATGCTTAACCAAATGAGCCGCCCAAGTGCCCCAGGCTATTTTTATTTTTTAAACACAATAATAAAGCTAATTTCCACCTACTTAAAATGTTCTTTGGACTGGGAATAGTATGGTCAAGTTAAACTTGCCAAGATATTTCCTAAATTAAAGTGTTGTCAGTGGATACTTACCGAAATTATCTAAAGATGCAGATTAGAACATCTAAAGAATATTAAGGGGCGCCTGGGTGGCGCAGTCGGTTAAGCGTCCGACTTCAGCCAGGTCACGATCTCGCGGTCCGTGAGTTCGAGCCCCGCGTCAGGCTCTGGGCTGATGGCTCAGAGCCTGGAGCCTGTTTCCGATTCTGTGTCTCCCTCTCTCTCTGCCCCTCCCTCGTTCATGCTCTGTCTCTCTCTGTCCCAAAAATAAATAAACATTGAAAAAAAAAATTAAAAAAAAAAAAAAAGAATATTAAGTGTGAAATGAATATTGCAGAGGAAAATCTATAAACGAAAAGCAAAACATATGCTCACGTAGGTGCGACGTATTAGCAACTTGGCAAACAAATTCATTGAAATAATGGGAAGAAATAAGTAAAAGAGATGATGATAGTACATATGAGGTCAAGGTTAGGTTCACTAAATACAGTATGTACTTTCAATGTAGTATTTTTTAGAGTTTGCTGATTACAGATGCTTTACAGAATCTTTGGATTTTAGAGGTGGAAGGACTCTTAAAGTTTTGCTAATTCAATTTTTTTTCCCATAATCTGTGCAGTAGATTTAGACCCAATGAGTCTTTAACATTTAGCACTTGTCTGTGGTGAAATGAGAATAATAAAACAATGGGGTGATTTTGCTTATTTATTTTTGTCTCCAAAGCTAAGTGTGTTCATTGTATTCTGATATCATGCCCTCTTTGCATTTTTTATTTTCTGTGGACCTTGTAGATTATAGATGGCTTTTGCTTTAGAAAAAAATTAACGTTTATTTATTTTTGAGAGAGAGAGAGAGAGACAGAGCATGAGCAGGGTAGGGGCAGAGAGAGAGAGAGAGAGAGACAGAGAGCGTGCCAGTAAGCAGAACTGGAAGCAGGCTCCAAGCTCCAAGCTGTCACCAGAGAGCCCGACGTGGGACTCAAACCTACTGACTGTGAGATCATGACCTAAGCCGGAGTCGGATACTTAATCAACTGAGCCACCCAGGTGCCCCTATGGCTTTTGCTTTTTGAAAGTCTTTCTTAAAGAAAGAAAAGATTACTATCTCATGTTAGCTTTCCATGGTTTTTGCTGGATTGTTCTTTTCTTGTATGTTGTTGTTGTTGTACATTTTACTAGCCTGCTGCTCTAGTGTGCTGTGTTTAGGTGAAGAGAGTCTAAGTCCACGCAGCTAATTAACTAGTTCGCCATGCTGCCCAACAATTGGTCTTTGGTGTCAGGTAATTCTTCTCGGATAAATGTGTGAGATGGATTTAAGCGAAGCATCAGAAGTCTAAGTGTAAACATAGTAAAAAGAGAAATGTGGAAGAAGTAAGAAGTGTAAGAATAAGAGTAACTGTGTAGTGTCAACATGCTGGCTGGTAATGGGGGCCATCGAGTTAAAGAGTGACCATGAAAGGGGAAAAGAATAGTTTGATATAAAAAAAAAAAACCCTGCCAAATCTTTATAATATATCAGAAATGAATTGTGTCATTAAGAAATATTTTCGGGGCGCCTGGGTGGCGCAGTTGGTTAAGCGTCCGACTTCAGCCAGGTCACGATCTCGCGGTCCGGGAGTTCGAGCCCCGCGTCGGGCTCTGGGCTGATGGCTCAGAGCCTGGAGCCTGTTTCCGATTCTGTGTCTCCCTCTCTCTCTGCCCCTCCCCCATTCATGCTCTGTCTCTCTCTGTCCCAAAAATAAATAAACGTTGAAAAAAAAATTTAAAAAAAAAAAAAAAAAAAGAAATATTTTCTTGGGCACCCGTGTGTCTCAGCTGGTTAAACAACAGACTTCATTTCATCTCAGGTTATGACTCACAGTTTATGAGTTCAAGCCCCACATCAGGCTCTGTGCTAGTAGCTTTGAATCCTCTCCTCCCTCCCCCCCCAAAATAAATAAATAAACTTAAAAAACAAAAAGAACTATTTCCTTGGAGGCTCACTGTATTGCTGATTACTAAGTTTTGTTTTTTTTTAAATTTTTTTTTTTAACGTTTATTTATTTTTGAGACATAGAGAGACAGAGCATGAACAGGGGAGGGTCAGAGAGAGAGGGAGACACAGAATCCAAAGCAGGATCCAGGCTCCGAGCTGTCAGCACAGAGCCCGACGCGGGGCTTGAACTCATGGACCGTGAGATCATGATCTGAGCCGAAGTCGGCCGCTTAACCGACTGAGCCACCCAGGCGCCCCAACTGGTTACTAAGTTTTGATGAGTCAAGGAAATAATGATAGGCTGAAATCAATCTTTCATTGATGGATTTGTTATTACGTCTTCATTTTGGGGAGATAGAGCACTTAGTCAGGATTACCATCAAATGTATGGACTCGTTTCTCAAGAAAAAGTTTATTTGCACGTGAATAAATTGCCACCAAATTCAAGAGTTTCACTAATTACCAAGGTTACCTAGACCCCAGGTTATAGGTTTCTCCTCGGGAAAGCATCTTCCTACTTTTTTTACTCTTAAATTGTTAGAGGGTTTTACATCTCAAAATCAGTAATTGTAAACAGAAGCAAGAAAAGGAGTTGTTGGCTGTACTTTCATATCTATACTTTCATATAGCAGCCCACTAGAGTAACTGGCTATGGTCCTAATGCTTTCCTGAGCCATTAGATGCCTGCCACGTTTTCCATAATAGGAAGTGATCTCCATGTGACTCGGAAAAAATAAATCTCAGTATAAGCTCTTGCTTCAATGCAGCTTACTATGTCCTATATTAGTCTTTGAATTTTTTAAATTCTTGCGAATTGCTCTCTCTGACGCCATGATGCTTTTACGGCTTTATTCATCAAAGTCTAAAGGTGTTTATTCTGAAAATTCTTAACCCAGCGCCCATCTGTTTTATGTGAAGCGCAGACTATTGCTGCTAGTAAAGGAGTGTGGTAAACCCATGTTTTCAGTCCAAATCCAATCACAACTGGAAATTTTAATTTTATTTAACAGTAAAGTAATATCAGCTTATGTCACATATCAGAAAATAAAAATCATATGTGCAAACATTATTTTCCATCTAAGGAAAATATTTAATATTTATCCTGCTGTATTTCAAACATATATATGTGTTGGCATGTGTCTTTATACTATCACACTGGGTATGATGTTTCAGCCTGCTTTTTAATGTGATTTGTAATATACTTCCTTCCATGTGAATGAATGTATATGTAATCATTTTTAATTGCTGCATAGTGTTTCATTGGATGACTAAATCGAGATTCTTTTTCAAAACAGTCTTCTATTTTGGACATCAAGTTGGAAGTTATTGATGATTTTCTTTTCTTGCCATATCTTTGTCCAGTTTTGATATCAGGGTAATGCTGGCCACATAAAATGAGTTTAAAAGAATGCCCTCTTCTATCTTGGAAGAGTTTGAGATGTATTGGTCTCCATTTGTCTTTGAATGCTTGGTAGGATAGACCAGAAAAGCCATCTGGTCCTGGACTTTTATTTGTTGGGAGGGTTTTGATGACTGATTCTATTTCCATGCTAGTAATCATTCTGTTCAGATTTTCTCTTTCCTCATTATTCAGTCCTGTTAGATGGTATATTTCTAGGAGTTTGTCCATTTCTTCCAGTCTGCCCAATTTGTTGAGACATAATTATTCATAGTAGTCTCTTCTGATCCTTTGAGGTATCAGATGTAATGTCTTCTTGTTTCTATTTTTTTAATATATGAAATTCATTGTCAAATTGGTTTCCATACAATACCCAGTGCTCATCCCAAAAGATGCCCTCTTCAATACCCATCACCCACCCTCCCCTCCCTCTCCCCCAATCAACCCTCAGTTTGTTCTCAGTTTTTAAGAGTCTCTTATGCTTTAGCTCTCTCCCACTCCAACTTCTTTTTTTTCCTTCTCCTCCCCCATAGGTTTCTGTTAAGTTTCATACATATCTTTCTCTCTATGGCTTATTTCACTTAGCATAACACTCTCCAGTTCCATCCATGTTGCTACAAAAGGCCATATTTCATTCTTTCTCATTGCCACGTAGTAATCCATTGTGTATATAAACCACAATTTCTTAAAAATTTTTTTAATGTTTTATTTTATTTTTGAGACAGGGAGAGACAGAGCATGAACAGGGGAGGGTCAGAGAGAGGGAGACACAGAATATGAAACAGGCTCCAGGCTCTGAGCTGTCAGCACAGAGCCCGACGCGGGGCTTGAACCCACGGACCGTGAGATCATGACCTGAGCCGAAGTCGGCCGCTTAACCGACTGAACCACCCAGGCGCCCCAAACCACAATTTCTTTATCCATTCATCAGTTGATGGACATTTAGGCTCTTTCCATAATTTGGCTATTGTTGAGAGTGCTGCTATAAACTTTGGGGTAAAAGTGCCCCTATGCATCAGCACTCCTGTATCCCTTGGGTAAATTCCTAGCAGTGCTATTGCTGGGTCATAGGGTAGGTCTATTTTTAATTTTTTGAAGCACCTCCACACTGTTCTCCAGAGCGGCTGCACCAATTTGCATTCCCACCAACAGTGCAAGAGGGTTCCCGTTTCTCCACATCCTCTCCAGCATCTATAGTCTCCTGATTTATTCAGTTTGGCCACTCTGACTGGCGTGAGGTGATATCTGAGTGTGGTTTTGATTTGTATTTCCCTGATGAGGAGTGATGTTGAGCATCTTTTCATGTGCCTGTTGGCCGTCCAGATGTCTTCTTTAGAGAAGTGTCTATTTATGTTTTCTGCCCATTTCTTCACTGGATTATTTGTTTTTCGGGTGTGGAGTTTGGTGAGCTCTTTATAGATTTTGGATACCAGCCCTTTGTCCGATATGTCATTTGCAAATATCTTTTCCCATTCCGTTGGTTGCCTTTTAGTTTTGTTGATTGTTTCCTTTGCTGTGCAGAAGCTTTTTATCTTCATGAGTTCCCAGTAGTTCATTTTTGCTTTTAATTCCCTTGTCTTCGGGGATGTGTCAAGTAAGAAATTGCTATGGCTGAGGTCAGAGAGGTCTTTTCCTGTTTTCTCCTCTAGGGTTTTGATGGTTTTCTGTCTCACATTCAGGTCCTTTATCCATTTTGAGTTTATTTTTGTGAATGGTGTCAGAAAGTGGTCTAGTTTCAACCTTCTGCATGTTGCTGTCCAGTTCTCCCAGCACCATTTGTTAAAGAGACTGTCTTTTTTCCATTGGATATTCTTTCCTGCTTTGTCAAAGATTAGTTGGCCATACTTTTGTGGGTCTAGTTCTGGGGTTTCTATTCTATTCCATTGGTCTGTTTTTGTGCCAATACCATGCTGTCTTGATGATGACAGCTTTGTAGTAGAGGCTAACGTCTGGGATTGTGATGCCTCCTGCTTTGGTCTTCTTCTTCAAAATTACTTTGGCTATTTGGGGCCTTTTGTGGTTCCATATGAATTTTAGGATTGCTTGTTCTAGTTTCGAGAAGAATGCTGGTGCAATTTTGATTGGGATTGCATTGAATGTGTAGATAGCTTTGGATAGTATTAACATTTTGACAATACTTATTCTTCCAACCCATGAGCATGGAATGTTTTTCTGTTTCTTTATATCTTCTTCAATTTCCTTCATAAGCTTTCTATAGGTTTCAGCATTCAGATCTTTCACATCTTTGGTTAGATTTATTCCTAGGTATTTTATGCTTCTTGGTGCAATTGTGAATGGGATCAGTTTCTTTATTTGTCTTTCTGTTGCTTCATTTTTAGTGTATAGGAATGCAACTGATTTCTGTACATTGATTTTGTATTCTGCAACTTTGCCGAATTCATGTATCAGTTCTAGCAGACTTTTGGTGGAGTCTATCGGATGGATTTTCCATGTACAATATCATGTCATCTGCAAAAAGTGAAAGCTTAACTCATCTTTGCCAATTTTGATGCCTTTGATTTCCTTTTGTTGTCTGATTGCTGATGCTAGAACTTCCAACACTATGTTAAACAACAGCGGTGAGAGTGGGCATCCCTGTCGTGTTCCTGATCTCAGGGAAAAAGTTCTGTTTTTCCCCATTGAGGATGATGTTTGCTGTGGGCTTTTCATAAATGGCTTTTATGATGTTTAAGTATGTTCCTTCTATCCTGACTTTCTCGAGGGTTTTCATTAAGAAAGGATGCTGACTTTTGTCAAATGCTTTTTCTGCATCGGTTGGCAGGATCATATGGTTCTTATCTTTTCTTTTATTAATGTGATGTATCACATTGATTGATTTGCGAATGTTGAACCAGTCCTGCAGCCCAGGAATGAATCCCACTTGATCATGGTAAATAATTCTTTTTATATGCTGTTGAATTTGATTTGCTAGTATCTTATTGAGAATGTTTGCATCCATATTCATCAGGGATATTGGCCTGTAGTTCTCTTTTTTTACTGGGTCTCTGTCTGGTAATGAGTCTCTTCATAGAATGAGTCTGGAAGTTTTCCTTCCCTTTCTATTTTTTGGAATAGCTTGATAAGGATAGGTATTATCTCTGCTTTAAATGTCTGGTAGAACTCCCCTGGGAAGCCATCTGGTCCTGGACTCTTATTTGTTGGGAGGTTTTTGATAACTGATTCAATTTCTTCACTGGTTATGGGTCTATTCAAGCTTTCCATTTCCTCCTTATTGAGTTTTGGAAGTGTGTGGGTGTTTAGGAATTTGTCCATTTCTTCCAGGTTGTCCAGTTTGTTGGCATATAATTTTTCATAGTACTCCCTGATAATTGCTTGTGTTTCTGAGGGATTGGTTGTATTCATTCTATTTTCATTCATGATTTTATCTATTTGGGTCATCTCCCTTTTCTTTTTGAGAAGCCTGGCTAGAGGTTTATCAATTTTGTTTATTTTTTCAAAAAATCAACTCTTGGTTTCATTGATCTTCTCTACAGTTTTTTTAGATTCTATATTGTTTATTTCTGGTCTGATCTTTGTTATTTCTCTTCTTCTGCTGGTTTAGGGTGTCTTTGCTGTTCTGCTTCTATTTCCTTTAGGTGTGCTGTTAGATTTTGTATTTGGGATTTTTCTTGTTTCTTGATATAGGCCTGGATTGCAATGTATTTTCATCAGGAATGCCTTTGCTGCATCCCAAAGCATTTGGATTATTGTATTTTCATTTTCGTTTGTTTCCATATATTTTTTAATCTTCTCTAATTGCCTGGATGACACATTCATTCTTTAGTAGGGTGTTCTTTAACCTCCATGCCTTTGGAGGTTTTCCAGACTTTTTCCTGTGGTTGATTTCAAGCTTCATAGCATTGTGGTCTGAAAGTGTGCATGGTATGATCTCAATTCTTGTATACTTATGAAGGGCTGTTTTGTGACCCAGTATGTGATCTATTTTGGAGAATGTTCCATGTGCACTCGAGGAGAAAGTATATTCTATTGCTTTGGGATGCAGAGTTCTAAATATAACTGTCAAGTCCATCTGATCCAATGTATCATTCAGGGCCCTTGTTTCTTTATTGACCGTGTGTCTAGATGATCTATCCATTGTTGTAAGTGGAGTATTCAAGTCCCCTGCAATTACCACATTCTTATCAATAAGGTTGCTTATGTTTGTGAGTAATTGTTGTATATATTTGGGGGCTCCCATATTCGGCGCATAGACATTTATAATTGTTAGCTCTTCCTGATGGATAGACCCTGTAACTATTATATAATGTCCTTTTTCATATCTTGTTACAGCCTTTAATTTAAAGTCTAGTTTGTCTGATATAAGTATGGCTACTCCAGCTTTCTTTTGACTTCCAGTAGCATGATAAATGGTACTCCATCCCTTCACTTTCAATCTGTAGGTGTCCTCAGGTCTAAAATGAGTCTCTTGTAGACAGCAAATAGATGGGTCTTGTTTTTTTATCCATTCTGATACCCTATGTCTTTTGGTTGACGCATTTAATCCATTTATATTCAGTGTTATTATAGAAAGATACGGGTTTAGAGTCATTGTGATGTCCGTAGGTTTCATGCTTGTAGCGATGTCTCTGATACTTCGTCTCACAGGATCCCCCTTAGGATCTCTTGCAGGGCTGGTTTAGTGGTAACGAATTCCTTCAGTTTTTGTTTGTTTGGGAAGACCTTTTTCTCTCCTTCTATTCTAAATGACAGATTTGCTGGATAAAGGATTCTTGGCTGCATATGTTTTCTGCTCATCACATTGAAGATCTCCTGCCATTCTTTTCTGGCCTGCCAAGTTTCAGTAGAGAGATCAGTCACGAGTCCTATAGGTCTCCCTAAAACATGTTAGAGCATGTTTATCCCTAGCTGCTTTCAGAATTTTCTCTTGTTTCTAATTGTGTTTATTTGAATCCTCTTTTTTGCTTTTGTTTTTTTCCCCATTGGTGAGTCAAGCTCAAGGTGGCTCAATTTTGTTACTCTTTTCGAAGAAAGCTGTTTAGTTTCTTTGCTCTTTTCTGTTGTCTTTTAGTCTCTATTTCATTTATTTCCAATCCGAAATTTGTTATTTTCTCTCTTCTACTAACTTTGGATTTCATTTGCTCTTCTTTTTCTAGTTCATTTAGATGTAAAGTTAGATCATTTATTTGAGATTTTTCTTATCTTTTGATGTAGGCATTTATGAACTTCCCTTTTAGCACTGCTTTTGCTGTATCTCGTCAGTTTTGGTACATTGTATTTCTACTTTCAATTGTCTCAAGGTATTTTTTTTTTATTTCTCTTTTCATTTTTTTCTTTGGTCCATTGGGTTTTCAGCTGCATGTAGTTTAATCTCCACTGTATATGAATTTTCTAGTTTTCTTCTTATAATTGATTTTTAGTTTTATACCGTTGTGGTTGGAAAGGACACGATACAGTTTCAATATTCTTAAATTTATTAAGGCTCGTTTTATGGCTTACCATGTGATCTATCTTGGAGAAAGTTCCCTGTGCACTTGAGAAGAAGTATATTCTGTTGCTCTTGAATAGAAGATTCTGTATGTGTGTAAGTCCATCTGGTCTAATGGGTCGTTCAAGGCCGATATTTCCTTAATGATTCTCTGTCTGAATGATCTATGCATCGATGTAAGTGGGGCATTAAAGTCCCCTACCATTATTGTATTGCTGTCTATTTTTCCCTTTATGTCTGTTAATATTTACTTTATAAATTTAGGTGCTCTTATGTTGTGTGCATAAATGTTTACAAATGTCATATCCTCGTGTTGTACTGACCTCATTATCATTATTAATGTCTTTCTCTGTCTCTTATTACAGTCTGTGTTTTGAAGTCTTTTTTCTTTTTTCTGATATAATACAGCTTATCCTGCATCCGATTAGTTTCCTGACGTGCAGTTACTTAGATTGTTGCCAAAAGTCTTTGTGTTGTTTATTTCGTGAGTATAATGAATCATCACAAAAAATGTAGGGATGCTCTGAATAGCAAAACAGAGCCCACAGTCAGGGGTTGACCCTACTAACAATGCCAAAGCTCCATATTATGGTCACTAGGGTAGAATTCATTTTAGTGTTTCTTAGGGGAAAGTTGCTCTGGAAAGTTTTTATTAGTGGGATTTTTTTCCATGGAGCTTTTCAAATACAATGATGCTTGTCTAAGTGTCTTAGCCCATCTGGGCTGCTGTAAAAAATGCCAAAGGCTGGGTACCTTATAAACAGCAGAAACTTATTTCTCACAGTTCCAGAGGCTGATTGTGTGAAACCAGGTGCCAGCACAGTCAGGCACAGGTCCTCTCCAGGTTGCAGACTTCTTTTATTCTTACATTGTGGAAAAGGACAAGGACTCTGTCTTAGGCCTCTGTTGGAAGGCTGTCAATCTCATCACCTAGTCACCTGATTAATGTTGTTAAAGGGGGAATAAGAAGTAGATGATGAAACTCACCCACTGTTAGAATTTCTGCCTTTTACCTTCACCCCCTCCCCAAAATATATTTTATGAGTAGCATAATAAAGGTGTGTTTACCATTGTTAAATCATGCCTAAAGTTGAATAAATTCTGCATTGAGACATACTTTCAAGTGAGCCAAAGACCCCACCTCCTAATACCATCACATTGATCATTAGTATTGCTACATGTGAATTTGGGAGGGCCAGAACATACAAACACTTGCATAGGAATATTCTTATTTTATTCAAAGTTCTTTGTCTTATAAGGAAGGCACAAAAATGCCTTCAAATTAGCTGAAGTTGATTGGTGAAGAATATTGAGAATATCAACATCATAGGTGCACCTGGGTGGCTTAGTTAGTTAGGTGCCCGACTCAGCTCAGGTCTCGATGTCAGGGATGTGGGTTCAAGCCCTGCTTCGGATTCGTTGTTGGGCATGAAACCTACTAAAAAGAAAAAAAAAGGAATATCAACATCACAGAAATGAAAAATAATTTGATTTTTTTTTGTATTGTATTGAATATTGTAAATTTGCCAGGAACAGAGGAAACTATTTGTTCTTGGACCACATGATCTGTACGTTTCTTTGTGTATGTGCTGTTTTTCTTTCTTCCTATAGTTCAGAGTCCTCTGTGTATTTCTAATTCTCTCACCCCATGTCTTTGGTTGTATGTGGCTTTTTCTCTTATCAGCGTCCGCTCTGTTGCACCAGGCCCTGTACACTTTTAATGGAAAATGACCACAGTTACTGTGTTTTATCTAATTGATGAGAGAGAGCATCTAAATCCTCACAGGCTTGACTCAGTTACAGCCGGGGGAGCCAGGCGCGGCCACACAGTACATCCTTCTTCCACCTGTTCCTTCTGCGGTAGTGAGGGGAAAGTGTGTGTTCCAGAGAAGGAATTCTAAAACATGTCTTCTGTGCTTTGTTCAATGAGGCCATAAACTATCTCTTAATGGAAACATTTGGGCAGTTATGGCCACCTAGAACTAAAAGAAAATTTAATAGGAATAGATGCACATTTTAAAGATTGAATGCTAAAAAAATAAGCTAATAAACAAATGATCCCTACAGAAATTTCCAAGGATAAAAATAATCTTTAAAACTTCTCCAGCCTCCAATGTTTTCATTTAATTAGAAAACTTGTATATGACATTGTATATGACTTTTGACAATTTTTAAGCTTTGTCCATAGGTCTTTCCCTCATGGTCATTATTTTTTATTCCCTATTTTTATTTCAGTTTACTAAAGTTACCTCCATTTCCTTCATGAAAAAGAGAGAGAAGGAGAAGGTGTAAAATGAAGAGTCACGAATGATAAAATAACCAAAACAGGTTGTCTGGCATGAAAATTAGGTCTCAGTAATGAAGGAGCATCACAGTCAAAATGATGGTCTCACTTGGCCAATATTACCTCGTCACTGTTGGGCATAATTGTCATAATGGCATCAATGACTAAACAGTAATAGAAAGAAAAATAGGATTGTGGCATGGTCTTATTATACTTATCTCAAAACTCTGGAAAAACTTTTATAGCTTGACCAGAGAGAAATCATGTTTGTGGAAATCCCCAACATCTTACCTTCTCCTCTTTCAGACTCTAAGTTCACAGCTGTACAGAGAACATGGACTCTCATGCCTGTGCCTGGGCCAATGTCCCCGTGACTACCAAGCTGCCTGCTTTCACTTCCACGGAGTCCTCCTGATGGCTTGCACTTGGACTTGGGGACAGTCTCTTTTTTTTTTTTTAAATTTTTTTTCAACGTTTATTTATTTTTGGGACAGAGAGAGACAGAGCATGAACAGGGGAGGGGCAGAGAGAGAGGGAGACACAGAATCGGAAACAGGCTCCAGGCTCCGAGCCGTCAGCCCAGAGCCTGACGCGGGGCTCGAACTCACAGACCGCGAGATCGTGACCTGGCTGAAGTCGGACGCTTAACCGACTGCGCCACCCAGGCGCCCCGGGGACAGTCTCCTAATAGTCCTCTCAGCCTATGTCAAGACTCAACCTGTTTTACATTCAAACACAGTTCTGACCTTGTCAACAGATGACTTTCCATTGCTATTATGCCTTCCCTGATATTCTTTTATCTCTGTGATTAGAATCTACCTTTAGCCTTGGCCATCAGTTGAATGTTATCTACTACCAAGACACGCCTTACATGCCACTCCCTACATAAAATATTCCTTTAAAAAATTTTTATTGTATATTTTTTAATTAGGGGGAGAGAGAGAGAGAGAGAGAGAGAGCGAGCAAGAGAACGAACAAGTGGGGCAGGAGCAGAGAGAGAAGTTTCCAACTAGGTTCCCTGCTCAGCACAGAGCCCAATGCAGGGATCAATCTCATGAACTGTGAGATCATGACCTGAGCCGAAATCAAGAGTCAGGCGCTTAACCAACTGAGCCACCCAGGCACCCCCTACATATCATAGTTCTTAAGGTTACACTGTTATGAAATTTCTTGCTCTAAACTCTAAAGTCTTCAAAACTCTTTGACTTGCATTGTATTTAACTTCATCTCACATCAATTTTATGGGATTTGCTTACCTCACATCATATTAATCCTAACTCACATTGAACTTTGAATTTAATAAATACAAGTCAATAAACTGAATGCCCTTAATAGTTGATTATAAAAAATTTATCGGGGCGCCTGGGTGGCTCAGTCGGTTGAGCGTCCAACTTCGGCTCAGGTCATGGTCTTGTGGTCTGTGAGTTCAAGCCCTGTGTCAGGCTCTGTGCTGACAGCTCAGAGTCTGGAGCCTGCTTCAGATTCTGTGTCTCCCTCTCTCTCTTCTCCTCCCCCACTCATGCTCTGTTTCTCTCTCTCTCTGTCAAAAATAAATAAACATTTAAAAAATTTAAAAAAATTATCTTAATATTACATTATACCTAATTATAGTTTCAAATTGGTAATTTCTTCCTTAGTCAATTATGTCAATATACCATTTATCATGATTATGAAAGTTTAATCTTTGAGGGGAAATTCATAACTCCAGCCAGCCATTTCCTTTAAGTCTTTTCATTATTTAAAAATAATTCAAAAACATACTGTGTCTTATTTCCTTTCACTGTCTTATAGTTATTTGTGAAACAATGAAGATTTTTCACTTTCTGAAAGTAGTGAGTACATAGGAAGAAAAAGCATGACAAAATCCATTCATTCCTGTGAGGATTGAGGTTGGCCTTTGCTTTAGGAGAAATAAAATCAATTCTTTTATACAGGTTTGCTAAAAACATGTTTTCTTATTAAATCAGTGAGCCTTCCAAATAACATGGTTTCTGGAGAAAACTCAATTCCCTTTGGATGTAAGATGTTTGCTACAATCAACAATGTTCACATCAATAAATTTCTTATAAAAATGACTTTGCATGTTAAATCCTAAGTTATTGTCTGAACACCTCATAATAAAATTTTATATTTTTGTCTTTTTCAAATCACAAAATTCATACGTATTTGTTGGTAATTTTTCCCTTCTTACTTTCTACCCTCAACCTTACTCTTCAAAGCTAACCTCCATCAACTGTTGGTATGTATCATTCCCAAACCTTATTTATGCGTATCAAAACTTATACTCGATATACACTAATGTATAAAAATGTGCAAATATGCCCTCAGGTATCATGTTAAACATTCATTTTTAAACTGGGAGAATAGTTGGCATGTCTAGGTATAATACGAATGGTAGTTGTTTTGAATAATTAGCACAAAACAATTTATACACAGGTTTTTTTTTTTCTTCGTTATGAAGCAACTGAAGAGAATTAGGGAAGGTAAAATTGGCTGAACAGTTGTGAAAGATAAACCAAAATTTCCCTAACAGATTCCTGAGCCTTTTGTGGTCCCCAAACTCTCACTGACTTGTAGAGCTGCACTTGCTATATTTATGACCTTCTTATGCGGCAGAATAGAATCTATTCCAAGGCAAGATTACAACGTGTGTTATATATGAGCCGCAGGGAATTCTGGCCTTCAGCACGATCCATTATGGTTGGAATTTATTGCAAGCTAAGGTCTATCCATGCTGCTCACAGTTGCAAGGGAGCTAGAGTCGAGAGTGACAAGAGTTCTGAGTGACCTGGTTACGTCTAATTTATGGGCACTTCACGGGACCAAGTAGGGGCTCAGTGCACAGTGCATTGGATTCCCTACCTGCAGAGATTGTGACCTCTCTGTCCAGTGCTAGCACTCACTACAGCGTTAGAAGCTGAGAGGAAATGGGTTTGTAGGACTCTTTTGTAATATTCAGAAGATAAATAACTTTAGAAGAACGTAATTCGCCCAAATGTCTTCCAAGAGATGCCAAGTGCAAACACAGTACAAGTATTTGGTTTCGTTTGGTTGTCTTTGTGGCTTTTTCTCTTTTGCTTCTGTTGTTGTTTTTACTTTACAATTGAAATACACAGGACTTGCCTGAAAAATCTATTGAAGAAAACACTTTAAAACTGATAGTAAAAAGGGAGAGACCTAATCTTTTTAAGTGATCTTTTTGCCTCGAGGTTCCTTATTTTCAATGATGTCTTGCTTGTAAGATGGTCCCTTCTATTCTGCACTGCCTTGCATTAATACAAAACCTCTACTTATATTGAAAAGAAATGCTTTGTAGTATTTTTTTGCTCATTGTTGTTATTTCTTCTCTCTGAGACTACAGTGAATAAGCTTATATATCTTTTCAGAACAACCATTTAGATGTGGGGTGCCTCTTGAGTGTTTTAGATTAAATATCCTCAGATTGTATCACACGTTCTCAAGGTGTTCAGACTTTACATCCTATTTGCCCATAAAATAGTGCTAACTAGAGTCTGGCCATCTCTGTATCTGATATTACTAATGAATATGAAGTTTGTACCAAGGCTCCATTGTCCGTTGACTGCATTGATGCGAAAACTCATCTTTCGCTCATCAAGATTTCACAATGATATTTTTGCATTAATGTGTGTAGCCATTTATTATACTTGGTTAATACCAATAAGGTGATTTAAATTTATTATTATAAAAATATATCATTGTGTAACCTATTATTCTGTCTTACTAAAATGATTTTTAATGTTGTCTTTTGTCATTAAATGTATGCTATATCCTTCTGAGCTTTGTGGCATTCACAGATTTTTTTACACATGACCTTAATGTCTTCATTTATGTCAGTAATTAAAAGTGGAATGAGGTATATATCAGAACACTGAGCTATATGGCACTCACCAGATAACCTTCCTGCGTATGTTAATGATTCTTCAATTTATTCTTTCTAGGTACATTTATTCAGTCTGGTACAAACAAATTAAAATGCTTTTTTTCCTTTTACACTGCCTGTAAAAATATCTCAAGATTAAATAATGTTTGCTTCAGTTTAGATACGGTTTCTACAGTATTCTTCTCACTTAGAAATGTGGCATGTGGGGTGCCTGGGTGGCTCAGTCCGTTAAGTACCCGACTTCAGCTCAGGTCATGATATCACAGTCCATGAGTTTGAGCCCCGCATCGGGCTCTGTGCTGACAGCTCAGAGCCTGGAGCCTGTTTCAGATTCTGTGTCTCCCCCTTTCTCTGACCCTCCCCCATTCATGCTCTGTCTCTCTCTGTCTCAAAAATAAATAAATGTTTAAAAAAAATTTTTTTTTTAATGTGGCATGAACCTATGCTCACTTCCAGTAAGTGATGCTATATCTTTAAATTGGTTTCAATCCAAATATTTAATAATTTATTTCATAATCCAAAATTATAGTTTATATTTTAAAAATTCCATGTTTTTTGATTTCTTGGGTATTTAGCTTTTTTTATAATTAAAAAGATAATTGGGGCACCTGGGTGGCTCAGTTGGTTAAGCATCCAGCTTCGACTAGGTCATGATCTCATGGTTCATGGATTTGAGCCCCGCATCGGGCTCTGTGCTGACAGCTCAGAGCCTGGGGCCTGTTTCAGATTCTTTGTCTCCCTCTCTCTCTCTGCCCCTCCCCCGCTCATGCTCTGTCTCTCTCTTTCTCTGTCTCAAAAATAAATAAAACATTTAAAAAAAATTTACATCTGCTAGCTGTGCCTAGGGCAGGGTAACCTCATGTGATACTCAGAATGATCCTATCCTATCGGTCTTTAATTTTATCTCTGTTTTTAGAAATGAGCAATCAAAGCACTGAGAGGTTTTGTACGGAGTGTGCGGCTAGTAGGTCTCTGTTCCTGGCCAGAAGGCACGTAGTCTGACGTGGGGAGTCCACACCGTTATCTACTCCAGGCACGGTACTGGTTACTGGGCCGAGAGCTTCAGTCATGACAAAAGGCCACACCAGGCTTTATGCCAGCGCAGTGAAGGGGGACCAACAGAACTAGATGTATAAAGTATGTCATATGCCAAGTGGTGGGTGAGAAACGTAGTACGGAAAATAAGTAGTGTGGGGAGAGCAGGCTGGAAGACGACGTGTCAGAATATGTCATTCTGATAAAATGATGTATTTTGTGCGACAGCTTTGTAAGCTCAAAAAAGTCTTGAAAAGCACAAAGAAATATTTTGTAGTGTTAAACGCTTTGACTCGAGGGTCAAACAGATGTAGGTCTGCGCCCCAGTTCTGAAAGGTCTTGGCCATGTGACCTGAGTAATAACCGCCCTTTGGATGACACTTTTCCCCTTCAGGAATTTATCATTAAAAATAGGGGCAAGTTGGCACATATTTATGCGTAGAATTTTTATTGAAGTATGGTTTATAATGGCAAAAGTGGACAGCGTAGAGCATCTTGTTGTAAGTTTCTACTAAGACCATTATGCTATCAACTATATGAAATCATATAATACAGCCTCACAGTAGATACCTAATTACTGTAGTCAATCTGTATTTACAAATTTGGGATGCTATTCACGTGTGTGTGTGTGTGTGTGTGTGTGTGTGTGTGTGTGTGTATAACAGGAGTATATTTGTATTTAGAGAGAGAAAGATTAGCAAAATAAACACTTAAATGTATAGAAGGAGTAAATATGGTTGGTGGATTATGAATGGGTTCTCTTCTTTTGATTATATGTTAATTTTTATCAGATATGAACACATAATATTTTAGCAAAAGCGTAAATGAGCACAAATGTTACACAACGCCTTTTGCCCGAGGATTTTATCATGAACACGTTGTTTTCATAAATCACAAGCTCATGTAATGAATGATATTTTAACTTTTGGACAGAATTCGTTTTACCCCCTCTGTCTTGTGACTGTGCTCTCCGCTCGTCCTCCCATGGTGAACATGCATCCCGAGGTCCTGTACTTTGAGACACAAAATGGAGAAGCAAAATAATCATGGTTGTCCTCTCTTGTCCTCAAACAGGGCAAAATGGATCAATTTTCATAAATTATCTTCATTGTAAAATGAA
The DNA here is from genome assembly GCF_007474595.2 of Lynx canadensis. Lineage (NCBI taxonomy): Eukaryota > Metazoa > Chordata > Mammalia > Carnivora > Felidae > Lynx > Lynx canadensis. The sequence continues at coordinate 83,738,105 of NC_044313.2, read as the reverse complement.
GAAGCATAGAAAGTTTTATGAAACAGGGGTGCCTGGGTGGCTCAGTCGGTTAAGCATCAGACTTCAGCTCATGTCATGATCTCGCATGTGAGTTCCAGCCCCAGGACAGGCTCTGTGCTGACAGCTCAGAGTCTGGAGCCTGCTTCGGATCCTCTGTGCCACCCCACCCCCACCACCCCAGCTACTCTCTCCGCACCTCCCTTTCTCTTGCTCTCTCTCACAAACATAAACATTAAAATTTTGTTACGAAACAAATGTGTTTTGGCCATCATGAGATGCTTCAGTTTCAACTGCTTTTCTTAAAAAAGGATGCAATTTCTGCGTTGCAGCCCCCGATGAACATACACTCGATCGTGGTGCAGGTGCAGTGCGTCAACAAGAAAGTGGGCACCGTCATCTACCATGAGGTTCGCATCGTGGTGAGGGACCGCAACGACAACTCTCCCACGTTCAAGCACGACAGCTACTACGCCACGGTGAATGAGGTCAGTGCCCTCTGCGCGTAGGTCGCTGTGTACTGTGGATGCTTTCAAATGATGCTTACAGCGGGCTTAACTGTTCAGAAATTGAAACAAAGAAAGAAAAAAACATTTTACAGGATAGTGCTTCGGAGGAAATAAGATCTGGGTGACTTTCTAGTAAGATTTCAGGGATTCATTTTGCTGCAAAAAAATTTTTGATTTGTGTGTAACAATGACTGAAACATTGGTATTTTTGATCATCGTGGACAATTTAATGCCAGAATCCACATATATGCTTACTAAGGGTTAACAGGAGATATTTATTATCATTATAACTTGTTGGATTATTTGTTTTCCATTATCTCTAAGGTGGGAGCAGGAATTAAATACTGGAAGAAAATATCTATTCAAGACTCTTTTAATTTAAAGTTATTTCCTTAATTTTAAAAGTTCTGGCATATTCAAATATTTAAATATAAATAACTGCTCAATTCTTATGCTGATTAAGTAATTTTTAAAAATTTTAAGTATTACTGCTTTTACTACAACATGATTTTTGGTTGTTTATTTCTTTTTCTTTTGTTTTCCCTTTGAGCCAAAATCCATGGGCCAAGAAGCCCTTTTATGTTATTTTTTTAAAAAGTGATGGTTACTCTGTTAATTTTTTGTTACTCCACTATGAAAATATTTCTAAAATATCTAATATCAGCTATTATAGATGCTTTGGATGCATAAAAAATGAACCATACTTAAAAAAAATAATTTTAATGTTTATTTATTTTTGAGAGAGAGAGCATGAGCAGGGGAGGGACAGAGAGAGAGGGACACAGAATCAAAGCTGGCTCCAGGCTCTGACCTGTCAGCACAGAGCCTGATGTGAGGCTCGAAATCACAAACCATGAGATCATGACCTGAGCCAGAGTCGGACGCTTAACCGACTGAGCCACCCAGGCGCCCCTGAACCACATTTTTAATAATCCATATTCTAGCAGATTATTTTTACTTCCCAGATTTTGTTTTAACCTCAAAAGCTATGTACCTGCTTTATAGGAGGAAATGTATAATTTGGGCGTTAAGCACAGCAGTGGGCCTTTAACCTCTACATGCTTGTTTTTTGAAATTATTTAAAATGTATCTTAATTATCCCAATATTGTTGTATTCATAAAAAATTGAGGAAATTATGTGTCTTATAATGTGAGACTTTGTACGTGGAATTAGCAAAAAAGAAAAAAGCCCTGAACTGCCCTTTTAAGGTTAACAGGACAATTTTGCTGGTCAGTCGGTGTTAACATTTTTGCTTTTATTTAACTGGCGCTTGCTAAAACAAACAAATGTTAATTAATGCAATTAACTGTTTTGCATGATCAATTATTTTAGCATCTGAAGTACACTCTTTGAATGAGATTTTGCTTTGAGTGCTGCCTTCATTTGTGAATACACTGGTATCAGATGGATTATCTCAGACAGCAGATCTAATCGCAAAATCCACTCATGCACCATATTTCACTGTTCCTGGAGCTGTGGCTTTGCTTCATTTTTTGTGAAGAAATTTGCACTGTTCAGCTTGCATTTCAGAGTGCCTTGTGTGATTTGACCGCTTCCACACCCCTCCAACCTGCTCAGCGCCTTGCTGAAAAAATAACCTTTTCAAGTACTATTTTAATCTTATTATTCCCCTATTCAGAAATTGTGTAAAATCTCTCATTATTTTCTGAACAAAGGTCATGTGTCTCCACCGGCTGACTTTCAAGACCTTCTGTAATCTGACCTGTTTTCTGCGTATTCTTAGCATTGGGTTGTGAATGCATCACCATCCAGGTTAATTTCTGCGCAACTCGCAAACTTTTCTTTTTCCAGGGCTTTGCCCACACCGTTCATTGTACTTATAACAGGATCCTCCAATTTTTATCCATCTTTTAAAGTTTAACTCAAGACCTATTACCATTTCCTATTTCCATAGTCATCCCTGATCACTCCAGTACACCCCTGTGCTGTCTCCCTAACTCTAATTTTTTTTTTAATGTTTATTTCTGAGACAGAGAGAGACAGAGCATGAGCGGAGAAGGGTCAGAGAGAGAGGGAGACACAGAATCCAAAGCAGGCTCCAGGCTCTGAGCTGTCAGCACAGAGCCCGACGCAGGGCTCGAACTCACAGACTGTGAAATCATGACCTGAGCTGAAGTTGGTCGTTCAACCGACTGAGACACCCAGGCGCCCCTGTCTCCATAACTCTAAACTTCTACAGCATCTGGATAAACGTTGGTTGGAGTGATAAAAATTTACAGAAAAGTTAAACCTTTCTCTTTTTAAAAAATTTTTATAAGTTTATTTATGTTTGAGAGACAGAGACCATGTGAGTGGGGGAGGGGCAGAGAGAGAGAGAGGGAGAGAGAGAGAATCCCAAGCAGGCTCCACACTGTCAGCACAGAGCCCGAGGTGGGGCTCAATCTCACAACCATGAGATCATGATCTGAGCCAAAACCAAGAGTTGGACCCTTCACAAACTGAGCCACCCAGGCGCCCCAATAAGTTAAACCTTTTATCTTAAACGTTATTTGGAGAAGCCCGGGTTTCCTTGCAAAGCTGCCATTTATGGTTCTTCTCACTCATTTCCCTAAAGTCTGCTGAGGCAGTCCCACCTCTGCGATACTTTGGCCATACCTTCTGTGGTTGGATTCTGAGGCCATGTGTAGCTGATGGCCACGTTCCCCTGTATATATGTAGTTTCTTGGAAAAAAACAAAATTTTCTTTAAAACGCAAAACATAATCGCAAGGAAAAAAATGAAATTTAGCTATTTTTTTTCATCCTTCATTGGAGTGGATCTTCTACAGTTCTCAGTATAATTTGCTTGGACACACACACACACTGTGCACTTATATGTACATATATTACATATGTATGTATGTGTGTATATCTGTTCACTCATTTATATCGTATAAATCTCTCATAGTCTCCTTCAACTACAACACTGCCTGTGAAATTAAGTTAAATTACATTGCACTGAGTAGATTTTACTGTGCGCCAGATTGCAAGACATTTTCCATGTGATTTCTCCTTTTAGTACAAGACATACAGTTAATGCATTTAAGACTAGGAGGATCTAAATGTTTCTCAGAAAAATTAAAAATCGTTCACAGTTTAATAGATTGTTGATGTCAAAATATTTTGCGCTTCCTTACAATCCGAAAGACAGGTATAAAGTCATTATCACAGATTCATGAATGAAGTTTCCAGAATTAAAGTCCCGATGACTCACTCTCATTCACCGTGAGAACAGACGTCTGTAGCAAGAAGTGACTGTGTTACATGATGAACTGGTCACAACCTTGGGAGTAAAATCCAAGTCCTTGGTCCAATCATTTCTTCCCTAGTTATTAATAGACATCCTATGTGCAAAATTATCACCACTCTCGTGTAACTGATTTTAAAAATAAATATCAGGGATTATACTTATGGTATTATAATATTATAATCACAAACAGTACCTTAAAAGATGCATTAAATGTCAGTCTTTTTTTACTCTTTGTAAACATATTCTTCTATGTGTGTCAAGAATTTACTAAAATATTAATGTCTGTATCTAAATACCAAGCAAGGACTGTTACAAGTTTATAATTCCTTGTTTGTGAGCAGGACATCAGATGTTGGAAGTATTTTTCTCTCTCTGAGTAATTGGAGACTCAGTTAATTTTGGACAATCATAGTATCACTAAGTAATTAGTCTAGTGGGTTTGAAGAAGAGATTGCACAGTCTAATTGTTGCTGATCGTCCTTAAGCGATTTTTGAAGATAAATATTTTTTGGCGTGATCTCTTTAATAACACATGCATTGCACCCTCAAAAATTTCGTTTGACATTAAAAGCAAAGAAGGGCAAGTCAAGGCGGACATTTGAGCCACGAAGAATTAATCTCCAAATTATATAGAGATTATATTTGTCGTGATCTTTAATGATCTCTTCACAGATGGTGCACTTTTTAAATCAATATTAATTTGTTCTTTCCATCACCTTACATATCATCTTAAATGTACTTAGCTGCTCTGACATGATATGTTTTATTAGACATAATTTGTTGGCAGTTTCTGGAGGAATGTTTCCTTGCATATCTCTTGCATAGATAGATGGTTTACAGTCTCTTGAAAGGAAGGAGGGTAGGTAGAAAAAGGGAGAGGGAGGGAGAGAAGGAATTTAAATTTTGTTATTTTAAGCCTGTAACCTTAAGTTTAGAGGGCTTTGCAGCTTTCCAGTTAGATAGCTTAAATTTTCTTTTACTTTCCTTTGAAAATGTACTTACTGCAAGATGTTTTGTAATTCATAATAGATGAAAAGATGTGCGTGATTCCATTGTATTATGTAGGGCACTTTATTGCAGTGATATTTTCTATCCTTTTACTTACAGTGAGACTAATTGTAATCTTACAGCTTCAGAAGGGAAAGGACTCAGTTCTGATGTCACCTGTGCTTTCTAGAAAATGTGTCTTTCTTCATACTTCACTAGTCTGTGTTGTTGAGATTAATTATGCTTTACTATTTTATCATTTCATTTCATTTAGATTATTTACTTAGATTCAAATATCAATAACTGAAGTATTTGATTCTAACAGTGACAATAATAAATAAAATGTATTCTCTTTATTATATTCTTTCCATATTTATTGTAAAGATTTAATCCTATATTCATTCCTTAAAACATTTTTTACTACTGAGTCTCTTATGGTTTCTTAAATAATTTGCTTAAACAGATACAGAAAATATTTGTTTTACTGTGTTTCTGTTCCACTAAATACCTTAGGAGTAGGGATCCCATTTTTGATAAATTTAAAACTGACATCTTTTCTGCACATATTACTTTTAAAATATAAAAGTTATATGTGTGGTAAAATTGCCTTATGTTGGGACAGTAGGGATTGAGTTAGAACTATGAACTATGGGTGATTTTTAAAATTTGATGATTTCTGAAGTGTTCATAATGAGGTAATGTTTTGCCTATAATATGTACAAATTCTTAAGACTGGCATTTAATATAAAATATCCTGTCAAAGTGGTGAGTTTAAATTGAAAGATCTGCTTCATTATTTCTAATCACTGTTAATGATACCCTGACGGCCTTTTGAGATTCGTATGTTTAGGTAAACTACAGTTTACAGGTAACATTTGCCCTACCACTGTGTGCTTCTGAATGGACCATGCAATTTCGGTGTCCATAAGTAAAATTTTATTACAATGCAACCATGCCCATTCATCATATACTGTTGTGTGCTGTGAGCAGAGCTGAGTAGTTGTGTGACCGTTTGGTGTCCTGGTGAGTCAGAAGCTGTACCAGGTGATTGATCACACAAAAATAAACTTTATTTGCAGCCAATAAGGATCACAGGGAGTAGTTTCCAAAGCCATGACTCCCCATGAATCCCCATGAGTGGGTGGGTTCCTTTTATGTAGGGTTAGAACAAACGTTTAGATAGGGGAGCCTCGTCACCATCCATAGAGATGGCATGCGGCCACGTGTGTGCCTTAAGGAAACCTGCTTGGGTGGTGGGTATTAAGAAAAAACAAAACAAATGCCAAACAGTAGCTATATTTGTGCATATGCAATTTTCAGGAAGAGAAATTACAGCTTTTATCACATTTTCACAGGGATCCATACACTAGTGAGGGCTAGTGACCACTAGCCCAAGGTAGTTTGCAAAGTAAGGAGACAAGCCAAAGAAAGGCAATTCAGCTGAAAAACAGACCAGAGAGGTAGCAAGAGAATAAAGGGGCATTGTCCCCAAAGGAAAGTGCACTGAATTTACAAATCCAAGTCCTACTTGGGTAAATTAGTAACAGGACAAACCAGACGGTGTTAAATTAAGCAGTGCATTGAAGTGCATTGAAAATAAGGACAGAGGGTTCGTGGCTATGAAATGCATTTCAGGATGCTGGCTGGGAGGGAAAGGGGCACAGGTCAGTAGTGAGTTTAAGAGTAGAAGACACTTTAGTGTGTTTATAAGATAGTTCCACACACCAAATATCGTATCAAATTTAACATTCGCGATATATAATAATCGGTAACATAGTTTGATAAAATGGACCAGTAAGTCCCCACACTGCAGGACGCTAAGACTGGCAACTGCTTACTTCCACCTGCCGTTCTCAACTCCATTTCCTGGAATAAGTCCTTGCTGGAACTGGCAACGAAGTCTCAGGCTCCAGGGAAATCCTTGCCAGGAGAATTGGAGTGGAACTTTTTCTAACCCAACAGACCTACCAGAAGACACAAACTGGGTGTCAGCTTCAGGATTCATGAGGGGAGAGACTGAATGCTAGGTGTCCTGACCTAAATCTGTGCATCAAATTTTGAGGTAAACATCGGCCCCGTAAGTTTGCCTAGTCTTTATACCCGCTCCCCCAACTGCAAAGATTCAGGATAAGGTGGACAGTTGAACTCAAATGTTTCTCCTCTTAAATTTATGAGATTTAAGGCCAAGAAGGAGAGTGTCCTCCAAACACTTTACGCAGCCCATGGGATCAAAAACAATTTTGTTTTTTACCCATGATCATATTGTGAACTCTGTTTTTATCCAAAGATCATAACTGGTAAATGAAAATTACGAATACTACTAATAATAGTGGACAGGTGATATTTATTGAGCACTTACATTATCGCAGACCTGTAAATGTGATGCTGTTTGACCCTTCCAATAATACATTTTACAGAAAAGAAATTCAGTTTAGAGAACTTAGGTAATTTGTCCATAGTCGAGTATCTTGGATTTGGCGCTCATAAGGTTGAAAAGCAGATCTCTCTCTCTCTCTCTCTCTCTCTCTCTCTCTCTCAAACACAGACACCTTACATATACCATGTTCCATTGGGAAACCCTAAAAAACAAGCTTGTGCTGGAATAGCATTAAAAGACTGTGTTCGTGCAAAGGAATGCAGCTGACTGAACAATGCAGGGCTTAGGGGCACCAGACTCCCCCACCGCCCAACCCCATGCAGTCAAAAATCCATAACTTTTGATACTCCAAAAACTTAACTACTAGTAGCCTCCTGTTGACTAGAAGCCTACTAATATAAACAGTCAATTAACACACATTGTATGTGTTACATGTGTTCTATGTTGTATTCGTCCAGTAAAGTAAGTTAGAGAAAGGAAAATATTAATAAGAAAATCATGAGGAAGATGCAATGTGTTTGCAGTACTGGACTGGAAAAAGTCTGCAGGTCAGTGGACCCATGAGGTTCAGACTGATGTTGTGCAAGGGCCGGCTGCACTTTCTACCACTGACACCAGCAGCCGCTGTCCACAAGGTACCATCCTGCCATTATGGCCACATAGTTTTGTGATCAAAAGATGTAATTTGGGGCTCCTGGGTGGCTCAGTCGGTTGAGCGTCCGACTTCGGCTCAGGTGATGATCTTGTGGTTTGTGAGTCTGAGCCCAGTGCTGGGCTCTATGCTGACAGCTCAGAGCCCGGAGCCTGCTTTGGATTCTGTGTCTCCCCCTCTCTGTGCCCCTCCCATGCTCATGCTCTGTCTCTCTCTGTCTCTCAATAATAAATAAACATTAAAATTTTTTTTTAAAAAATATAATATGAATAGCTAATTTATGAAATTTGTTGACAAAAATAAAATTGCTTTTTATATAAAATTTATATATTTTATATAAAATTCCTTTTCTCTTATGAAAATATCTAAACATATATTGTCTGTGCAATTAAGGGACAACACAAAAAAATACAAAATTTACATTTCTTCCCTCATTCCTGTTGTTTAAACAACTTCAGGAGGTTTCTACAGCATTGCCTTGTGGTTCTTGTCACCTGGGTACAGAGATAGCACCGTGCGGTTACTTGGGAAGCTTTACTGCACAGAGATAGTCCTGCACGGTTATTCGGGGAGGTTTGAAGTCACATAATCTTCATTATTTCCAGTCACACAAAACAATGCCATCTTCTGCTTCTGATTGAGATAGACTAGGTAGTCAGGCCCAGTTATTCTCTTTAAGATATAACTAGAAGAATTAGAAAATCTAAATAAACAAGCAAATGAACAAATAAGTAAACAAAGTGAAACTGAATAATTGAGTGAATACATAAATACTTGAAATCATCAAAGAACTATGTGTTCTTAGTCACAGAACACTTCAGTTATAAACCAGGACTGACAGATGTATTTTAAGGTCTTTATTGCCTAGAAAATGAGTAAAATAATGAAGAGTATGCGTATTAATCAAAGTAAGGCAAAGGGGCAATTGAAAAGGAATACAGAATGGACAGGATAAAATATATACATTAAGAGTAGATTTAAATGATCCTGTTCAGGGGCGCCTGGGTGGCGCAGTCGGTTAAGCGTCCGACTTAAGCCAGGTCACGATCTCGCGGTCGGGAGTTCGAGCCCCGCGTCAGGCTCTGGGCTGATGGCTTGGAGCCTGGAGCCTGTTTCCGATTCTGTGTCTCCCTCTCTCTCTGCCCCTCCCCCGTTCATACTCTGTCTCTCTCTGTCCCAAAAATAAATAAACGTTGGGAAAAAAAATTAAAAATAAATAAATAAATAAATGATCCTGTTCAAAGATTGCATCAAAAGTAAAGGAGAAAATGCTCAAAACGAAAAGAATTGTCAAACTAAATTCAAAAATAAAGCCAAATGAAGGCAGTTGACACGAAACCCAGTTAAATATAAGGACTCAGAAATCTAAAATATAGAAAATTGCAGTAGATACACCATGTAGTCAGTTTTTATGTAATAGGTGTTGTAGCTATACTATTACCAGACAAAATGGACTTTGTGGGAAAAGACATTGGTAGAGAATAAAAGGAACTTTCCCTCATGATAAAGATTCAAATTGCCAGAAAGTTAGAATAATTATGTATTCAATTGCACTTAATAACATGACCTCAGGAATGATAAAGTGTTGAAAGAATTAAAGGTAAAATGGAAAAATCCGTGATCCTAGAGTGATATTTTAAAACCTGTGGGAGGTAGGATGATAGTGCCCCAAGATGACCATGTCCTGATCCCTGGCAAAAGAACCTTGCAGATATGATTAAGGTTATGGAAGTTAATCGGGGGATTATCCCGGATTATCCTGCCAGTCCAATCTACTCATGTGAGCACTGAAAAGAATAGAACTTTCTCTGGCTGGAGTCTGAGAGTCCAGGACAGAGAAAGCAAGAAATACGAAGAAGGGAGGGAGATCAAAATGAATAAAGAGTGAGAAACAGTCAACCCACCATCGCTGGCTTTGAGGATGAATGGGTCCATGAGCTGGATATACATTCTACGGACAGAGACACACGACACACTAAGAGCTAGCAGGGAATCAGGTCCCTCCTCCCTACACTGGCAAAAATAACTCAGTCCAGCCAATAACCTGAATGAGCTTGGAAGTGAATTCATCCCCCGAACCTCCAGAAAGGAATCCAGCCCTGGGGATACCTGGTTTTAGTTTGGTGAGACTGTCTGACTTCTGACCAATCTAACTATGAGATAATTAAGGTATACAAAAGAATTTATATAAAAATAATTTAAGGCACTAAATTTATAACAACTTTTTATGGAAGCAATAGACAATATAAAACCTCTTTTATTGACTGACAAATAGGGGATAAAATAGGTAGGACAAAACAGGTGGAGGATTTGAATAATGAAATTAGCAAATTTGACCTGGTGGATTTTTATGGAAGGAACACTGAATCTGACAACTGTGGAATTCATCCCTTTCAACTACGTGGAACACTTAAGAACTTACCAAACACTAAGCTATAAAGGAAGTGTCAACATATTCCAAATGGCTGAAATTACACAGAGTCCATTTTCTAATCATGGTACAATTGAGCTTAAAATTAATAAAAACAACAGAAACAATATAGAAATTCCCCACATTATATAGAAAATTACATAAAAACCTCTCATTATTCACTAATGGTGAATATATGTAAAACCAACAGTATTTACATGCAAATGACTGCAGTTAAAAATGAGTTTCCTAAGTTTGCTGGGGCCAAGGTCAATATTTTTTAAAGAAATTTTTTATACATAAGGAATAAGCATAATGGATTTAAACAGGAATACCTTGTTCATAGTAACTGCCAAAATGGAGAGCCAATTGTAACTATTTTAAACTAAATTCAGCTGTTTTTTTTTAATTTTCTTTAAAGTTTATTTTTAGAGAGTACATGGGTGAAGGGCTTAGGGAGAGAGAGAGAGAAAGAGAGAGAGAGAAAGAGAGAATCCCAAGCAGGCTTCATGCTCAGTGCAAAACTCAAACTTGTGGCTCAATCCCAGAACTGTGGGATCATGACCTGAGGGGAAGTCAAGAGTTGGTTACTCAGTCACTCAACCAACTAAGCCATCCAGGCGCCCAGTGGTAAAGTTTTTAAAGAAACAAATAAAAGCTTTCTGGAATATTGTGGTAAATTACGTAGGTTGACATTTCAGTGATGACAATAAAAGAAACACACTTTTTTTCTTTAACTTGATAAATATGAACTATGAGAATTATAGTTATTTTTACAAACTCTTGGGGAAACTGGATTTATGTGAATTATCACTCTTTTTATATAACTATAGGGGGAAATTCTGTGTTTATTTAGATATGACTGTTATACCACTTTAGAATCTGTACCCTACTTTTCACCCAGAGACCCTGAAGTCCTATTTATGAAGTGATATTAATGATTCCTCTTTGACCAAATATCCTTTCCTTTCTCTGCAAAATTTTCCTATAGGCGCAGCTTTGTGAGGCTCGATGCCGACGGTCTCAGGAGCATCAGAGTCAATTTAATAAATGTGTGTTTGATCAAGTTCTCTAAGCTATTAATAATAAGAAACTTTAAGGAATGTTTCATTAATCTAAATTTAAAATGGAGTTTGTAATTTAGGAAGGTGAGGGTTTGCAGTTGAAATAACCTTGGGTTTAGCAAACAATCAAGTTATTTCGTGATTATTGACATTACTAGTACATTGTAAGTCGTGTCCTGATTAACAGCTTAAACATCTATAAAGTTTAGGTTTATAACAATTCTAGTATTTTTCTTTACTTTTTTATTATTAGGCATACTCATTACAAAATAACTTCACACCGGAGTGCCTGGGTGGCTCAGTCACGTAAGCGTCAGCTTCCGACTTCGGCTCAGGTCATGGTCTCATGGTTTGTGGATTTGAGCCCCGCATCGGGCTCTGTGCGGACAGCTCAGAGCCTGGAGCCTGCTTCAGATTCTGTGTCTCCCTCTCTCTCTGCCCCTCCTTCTCTCTCTCTCTCTCTCTCTCTAAAATAAATAAACATTAGACAAACTTAAATAACTTCACACCAGATAAATCTTAAATTTATTCTTATCCAGGTTTTGTTCACAGAAAGATTTCTACATAGATCTCCTTGCCGCTCTAGTGACATCATTTCTCCTGATGTTGAATGGAATAAGGAAGATGACAATGATAATGGTAGATTGATTCTACCATACTACCAGATAATTCATGTATTCATTAAGTACATGTATTAATGGCAAATATTTTCCATGAAGTGTGTCATTTAAGACTTACCTGCACCCTCACATAGATGTACATTATGTGAGTGCTGCAGAAATTGCAGAACTAGAGAGCTATTTATTCATTTGCACAGAACCTCACTGCTAATGGCTGGTGGCTCTAAGCCAGAGACAGAGGCAACCTTACTCCTAACCCAAGCGCTTGATCACCGCACTGTACAAATGCATCAAGGAAGAGAAGGACAAATTTAGCAGACATGTATGAAGAAAACTCCATACAGTTTTGAAAATTTATATCCCTTCACCATGGCTTAAAATAAGGTTGTCAGGGGGCGCATAGGTGGCTCAGTTGGTTAAGTCCGACTTCAGCTCAGGTCATGATCTCACAGCTCATGAATTCAAGCCCCTCGTCGGGCTCTGTGCTGACAGCTCAGAGCCTGGAGCTTGCTTCGGATTCTCTGTCTCCCTCTCTCTCTGCCCCTCTCCTGCTCATGCTCTGTCTCTCTCTGTCTGTCTCTCTCTCTCTCTCTCAAAATAAATAAGTAAATAAACAAACATTAAAAGATTTTTTTTTAATTTTTTTTTAATAAGGTTTTCAGGAGCACCTGGGTGGCTCAGTCGGTTCATAGTCTGACTCTTGATTTCGGCTCAGGTCATGATCTTACAGTGGGTGCAATGGAACCCTGCATCAGGCTCTGTGCTGACAGCACACAGCCTGCTTGGGATTCTCTCTCTCTCCCCCTGTCTCTCACTGCCCCTCCCCCACTTGCAAGCACGCTTTCTCACTTTCAAAATAAATACATAAAACTTAAAATAATTTAAAAAAATAAGGTTTTCAGAAAGACTGAGGAGTATGTAAGACCAATCATACAAACAGTATTAGTACTAATTTGAAAAACAGTTACCCTTACTTGTTGGGTCTAAATTATTGTCCTGGTTCATAGTTCAGTACAAGAATGATGTGCTAACAGAATGTTAGAGAGAATGGGGCACCGTGTTTTGTATTGTCAAACCGAGGTGGTGACTTCAGGAAGGGGCTGTGCCTCTTATCTGTGTGATCACAGAAAATTGAATAATTTCCAATAGGTTTGGTTTCCTGGATGGAAGAGATAATAGTGTATTTGGGATAGTTTACTGAAGACTAAAGGATACGGAGGAGGTAAGGCCAAGCCTCCAATTCTGGAGATGCTCTGTGAATTCATGGAATGGTCGCAAGGGCGTGATGGCCAACTACTTCGTTAGATCCTGCACTCCCCACATTCATGAGGTCATGCTTCCCCAAATTTAATTTTCAACGTAAAATACACATGATTATTTTCACTATGAAACATTTCTCTTTTTTTTTTAAATGTTTTATTTATTTTTTAGAGAGAGAGACAGAGCACGAGTGGGGGAGGAGCAGAGAGAAAGGGAGACACAGAATCCGAAACAGGCTCCGGGCTCTGAGCTGACAGCAGGGCTCTGAGCCCGATGTGGGGCTCAAACTCACAAACTGTTGAGATCATGACCTGAGCCAAAGCTGGACACTCAACCAACTGAGCCACCCAGGCGCCCCTGAAACATTTCTTTTTTGCTGAAATGTTTTATTAAATTTATTTTTATTTTTACCACATTTTTAGGTTAATAACTATGTAGCTTATACCCTTTACTTTTAGACTTTTGTTTTGTTTTGTTTTGTTTTGTTTTGTTTTAGAGAGACGATGCATGTGAGTGGAGGAGGGGCAGAGAGAGAGGGAGAGAGAGAATCTTAAGCAGGCTCCATGCTCAGCAGGGAGCCAGACTTGGGACTCAATCCCACAACCCTGGGATCATGACCTAACCTGAAATCAAGAGTCAAAAACTCTGGGTACCTGGGTGGCTCAGTTGGTTAAGTGTCTGACTTCTACTCAGGTCATGATCTCATGGTCCGTGAGTTCGAGCCCTGCATCAGGCTCTGTGCTGACAGCTCAGAGCCTGGAGCCTACTTCTGGTTCTGTGTCTCCCTCTCTCTCTGCCCCTCCCCCACTCATGCTCTGTCTGTCTCTCAAAAATGAATAAATGTTAAAAAAATTAAAAATAAAAGAGTCAAAAACTCAATCAACTGACCCACCAAGGCCCCTACTACCTTATACTTATTCTAATTATGTTGCTACTGCTCATATTTCTTAAACTATGGGGAAAATAATAGACTAATTAAAAAAATGAGAAAGACTTAATCCCATGTAACACTGACTGATAAATACAGTTTTAAAATTCATCTTATTCACTTTCCTTATTATATGGTTTTCAACTTCAAATCAACAAAGATTCTCTCTTTCACTTTGTTTAAATTTTGTGAGATTAATAACCTTGAAAACTCCCTTTAATGCATTATGGCAGGGGCACTAAAATACCTTATTTATGACTAATAACTATAAAATATAAAGTAGGTTGGGGGATGGTGATGACATAACATCAGATTTGGACTGTAAGAAAAGGAGATATATATATACATATGTCATTTATGTATTATATATACTTATATTATATATTTTATATAATATATATGTCCTATATATGTATATATATCCTTTTTATATATATATATATGAAACTTTTTCTATAGAATGCCTATATATTCATGAAGAATTACAAAAAGTGACATGATGACCAACATACCAAGATGACCATCTTGCCCAACTACATGTATAATAGTTTACATACCATAGAGGGTATTTCATATTAGCTGGTATCATATGCTGGTTAATTAGGATTTTTATTTTATTTTATATTAAATGCCATTACACATTTTTCTTCTGACATTGTATAGTACTTTTCTTCAACAATACCTGTTAAGTTAATGTGCTCATTAATTTTTTTTTTAATTGGTTTCGGGGCACCTGGGTGGCTCAGTTGGTTAATTAAGCTCCTGACTTGGGCTGAGGTCATGTACTCACAGTTTGAGGCTTCGAGCCCCATGTCGGGCTCTGTGCTGACAGCTCAGTGCCTGGAGTCTGCTTCGGATTCTGTGTCTCCCTCTCTCTCTGCCCCTTTGCTGCATCACACTCTGTCTCTGTCTGTCTTAAAAATAAATGAACATCAAAAAAAAATTGCTTTCTAAATGTTTTAAAGATTAAGTTAATGATTAAAGACATTTTAATGTTCATACCTATCAGAAACTAGCAGCTGAACTCAGACAAATTAAACCATAGAAAAGTATGAGAATCTCTTGCTCTCTCTTTTGTTTCTTCTTTCGCCTTCAGGTGTACCTTATTTAATGTTTTGGCTGAGAATTGTTCCAAATATATACTTTATGTATATAAAAATTAAATGTAAAGGAACACGGCTTTATTATTTTAAAAATATTTTTCATATAACAAATGATATACTCAAGTCTTGGATTTTGTTATGAAAGTGCCAATGGATATGGTCTGTTTTACGATCATATTTTCTATTATTTATTTAAAAAATATCAGAACTTTTTAGACCTAAATAACATTTTAATAGAAGTAATGGAGTGCCCATTTAACCAACATCCAATTTCCGGTATTGTTAACAGCTTTTATTAGTATCGGACATCTTTAACAAAAGTGAAATACAATTATTAACTAAAATCCACATTTATTTGGATGTCGTTAGTTTTTACCTAATGTCCTTATTCTAGTTCCAGGTTTCTAGGATGTCATATTATTTTATTTTAGGCATATCTCTTTTAGTCTTCTCTAGACTTTGGTACTTTTATTGTTTTGATAGATGATAGATAGATAGATAGATAGATAGATAGAGGGATAGATGATAGATAGGTGATAGATAGGTGATAGATGATAGATAATAGATGCATGTGTCTATATATTGCTTATGTGTATATATGCCATATAGTCATATGCATAATATATATTGTATATCATATATAGACCCTTTTTAACTTTTGCTTATTTTCCCAATAAAATCCTTATCTAAGATCAAACGTTGCATTTCGTTACAGGCTTTGAGGTCTCCATCTCAGCTCCTTAGTATTCCCTTGCCATTAATGACTTTAATTGTCAAGAGTAGGGCAGTTTATAGACTATTTCTCAGTTTGCGTTTACCTGATACCTCTTCATGATTATAAATTTTGTTCAGAAATGCCACAAAGATAATAGGTGTTTTTCATAGGACATAACAAAAGAGACACACACCATCAATGTGTCCTGTTACTGATAAGGGTGGCTTCTTCAGACATTTGCCTAACATTTTTATGAGTGATTTGTGAAACACTGATTTGCTGAAAAACCGTTGATGAAATGCAAATCACTGTGGTCGGGTACTGCTACTTCTCTTTGCCCCTTGAGCATTTGTTGAGTGCTTCTTTAGGCATTATGCAATAAACTAGCAATGAAGGTTTGATTATGAGTGAAAAGGTGAGTATACTGAAATGATAATTTGGGAATTTATGAAATAATCTGCTTGCTGAGAATCTACTGTTTTCAATGGCAATCATAATATGAGTTCTCTGAAATGCAGACACTAGCTTCGTTGAATTCTTTGTCTTTCCATAAGATATCACAAGACTATTTTTCCTTAGGGCCAAACATAATTTATCTCCAAATTGCATCATTTCAGATTATCTGTGTGTTGCGTTCTGGTATGTGCCACATTGTGTTTATTTCCTCTTTCATTTCCCCTTTACTCCAAAGTTTATTAATAGCAGATTACGAAATTTCTGAAATAATATATTTCACAGTGCCTGGGAATTTATACTCTGAAGTCAGGCAGTCTGTGTTGTAGTCCTGATCTACCAAGCAGTAGAATTATGACATCAAGAAGAAGTTCTTTGGGGCGCCTGGGTGGCTCAGTTGGTTAAGCGTCCAACTTCACTCAGGTCATGATCTCACAGTACGTGAGTCCGAGCCCCGCCTCGGGCTCTGTGCTGACAGCTCGGAGCCTGGAGCCTGCTTCAGATTCTGTCTCTCTCTCTGCCCCTCACCTGCTCACACTCTCTCAAACATAAATAAACATTTAAAAAAAATTTTTTTACATAAAAAGAAAGAAGTTCTTTGCCTGTGATTCCTCAACTATAAAATAAGTATAACAACAAAAAATAATGTTGCAAAGTTGTTTAAAGGACAAAAAGAGATAATACTTTTGAAATACTTAGTATAGGTTCTGGCCATCCTTTCTTGTGGTTAACTTTGCCTTGGAACTATGCTTCAAAAAAAGTTATGTATTTGAAAATCAAGATGTCTTGACAAATGAAATGCAAAATGTAAATCTGTAAACTGGCAGGAATTAGTGGAACAACACTGACCAACCCAGATTTTTCTCACAATGGTGGAATGACATCAACTCTGAATGTATTCCAGTTGAGCGGTCACTGTCCTGATCAAATTCCTAGTCTTGTGCTCTTCGTTCACATTTCATCATGGCAGCATCCTCTGCTTCCATTAATACATGTATTTTTAGACATCTATTCTTATCAGTCATTTTACTGGATCTAAGAGCACAGATGTTGTCCTTGAGGAAGCATAAGAGTGAGATTTTGTCTATATTTAAGAATTTTTACCACATTTTATATATGTATTCCTTATATTTGCTGGATATAAAATGATTTTTAAAATTTATATATTTTATATGTTGGAAAATACCATATATATACGTATATATATACATATATATATGTATGTATATATACACACACACACACACACACACACACATATATGACATGTATATAAAATATATATGAAACGTTCATGTATTGGAAACTTGATAAATATCTTCAACTATTCAAGGAATAAAAAAAATGACTGGACCTTCAGAGCCATGCCCATGCATAGAATTTCTTTGAATAGACAGCACCGGCATGTAATTCACAGCACACAAAAGCTCCCAGAGAAGAAGACTAAGCCTCAGTTCCTTTCACTGGTCCCCGTTTTCCTCCTCCAGGGAATTAGGCACATTCTCTCTGGGAAAAGGAAGACAAGCAATAAAAGAAAAAAAGAGGAGGAGATTAAGGGACAGGAAAGAAGCACATAAAATATATATTCTCTACTTTAAACATGGAAATGGGTTTCAGCTGTTTTAAGGGATTCAAGTATCCAGCTATTCAAGAAATTTCAAATTTAGCAAGGTCATACACATACATGTACATTCTCTGTGTGTGTGTGTATGTATAGATAAACACGCATAAATTCAATTTAAGCTTACTTGCTTAAATTTGCTTTAGTTTTTAGTGAAGATGAATAGAGTTAATTATCACTCTAATAATAAATCCTCTTATTTTGAAGATACTTATCTGCATGAATTTGCCTTTAATGATTTCTTCAGAGGAAGCACTTTTCAATAGTAATTATGTGGCTTTCATGACCAAAATAGGCAAGCCAGATTCTCCACACAGGTGCAAAAACAATATGATGTTAAAGGGAACATGAAGAACATACATAATGTTTTTCTAACTCTTTTTTCTTTGCAAGGTAACTTCCACTGAATTTGAATTCAGGAATGTGTGTTATTTGCAGTTCTGGAAAGTTTTAAGATACACTTCACATAGACCTTTGATTTGGATAAATGTTTGAATAAGACAAATATTCTATTAATGAGTTAATATAACACCAACGCACTTGTCACAGAAACAGTGATTATAATAAGCTTTCGATACATAAGCAGAGACTCAGAGACTATGTGATTTAGTCATCCTAAGAAAAAGCTGAAGTCCTCAACAATGTGAAGCCGTGTACAAATTCATTACAACACTCCGTTTGTACTGGCTCTCTTGGTTTTTAAATAGATCACTGCTCTAAAGCGTTACTTCCAAAGCAGGGTGACTTTCAAGAAAGATCATACAATTATTTTATCTGAGGAGGAAGTTAAAGGAAGAATAACAACCAAAGAATGAATGGCTTCTAATTTGGAGAGATGACTGTGATGGAAGAGAATCTTCAGACCATCCAGTGTAATTGAGGAGACCCTGAAAATCCGTGCAGGGACAAGAAGATAGCAGCTCATCATTTTAAAATAGGTCCATTTTCGAGGACCACGTAAATGAGAGAGCAGGGATTTCTAACACCGTGCAAACACTACAGCTTATCTTCAAAGGATCATGAAGTATGATCAAAGCACTGGAAGACTGTCGGGACCCCGGTGCAGATAAGTCAACGGCCATTCAGAGTGCTGAGGCGGGTACCACCCTGGGTGCATTAGAAGATGGAGGCCGACCCTCACCTCTGCAAAATCAACCTGCTGTACCTCAGGAACAGAACTTGGTCTTTTCACTGGTACTAATTTTAGCCAGTTTGGTGGGCATTGAGTCATGTTCCATTGGTGTTTTAATTAGGATTTCCCGATGCCTAATGAAAGTCTGCACTTTTTATATGTTTATTGGCCACAAGCTTACGCTCTTTTTTGTGAATTTTCTATTCAAGCGTCTGTCATTTGCTTGTATTGTAGAAGTTCTTTATATGTTCCGAACATAATTTCCTTGCTGCATATACGTACTGAATGGATCTCCACCACTTTTTTCTTTATATTTTTACTCTCTTATTAGTGGTAATAGATAGGGGTTCTTATTTTTAATGTAGTACAATCTGTCCATAGTTTTCATGGTTTTTTTCATATTTCTTATTTAACGTTTGCCGATTGTAGTATCTCGAAGATAGGATCTTGTTTTCTAAACTGTATCTTATAATTTGCAAGTTTTATTTCAATTTTTGATTTAAATTCTGGTTATTTAACATACATCGTAAAATTGGTTTCAGGTGTAGAGTTTAGTGGCTCCTCACTCTTGTGATGTATATTTTTAAAGATACAATCGGCACATGATGTAGTAATCTCAGACATACAGTGAAATGATTGGTGTACGTGCATATTTGGAATGGTCACCACAGTAGGTCTAGGCAACAGTCATCACACATAGACTTAGCGTTTTTCTGTGTGTGGTGAGAACTTTGTAGATCTACTTGCTCAGCAGGTTTCACACATGTAACACCCTGTTGTTCACTGTAGTCATCACTGTGCACTGCACTCCCGGGGTTACCTCTCTTAAGGCTTGAGCTTTGCGCCTTCTGTACCTTTTGACTGCCTTCAACCAGGGGGTGTGAAAACACACACACCACACCCATACCTCTGGCAACCACCAGTCTGCTCTCTGTACCTATGAATTCATTGTGTGTGTGTGTGTGTGTGTGTGTGTGTGTGTGTGTGTGTTTTGAGGATTCTTATTTGTTTTTTTAGATTCCACATATAAGTGAGATTATATGGTGCTTTCTTATACTTATTTCATTTAATGCAATTCCCCCAAAGTCCATCTGTGTTGTGCAAATGGCAAGGTTTCCTTCTTTTCTATGGCTTAGTGATTCTCTCTTACATATATACGTAGATACAGTTATAGTCATAGATGTAGATATAGATAGATATAGATATGCACATATGCATACCTATATACATGCACACACATACTTTAATATGTATCATAAAAGATGCATGTTACTCCATTGTGTGAGTATATTTGTGTATCATATTTTTTTATCCATTTATCTACCAATGGACACTTAGGTTTTCCTGTGTCTTAGCTATTGTAAATATTGCTGCAATGAACATGGAGTTGCATTTATCTTTGAGTTAGTGCTTTCATTACTTTTGGATAAATACCCCAAAGTAGTATCATTGGATCATAGGGTAATTCTATTTCTAATATTTTTAGAAACCTCCTTACTATTTTCTACAGAGGCTGCACAAATTTATCTTCCTATCCACAGTGCATAAGGCCACCTGGAACTTAGATTTGTGGTTTTGGTGTGTTTATTTTAAGTAGGCTTCACTCCTAGCACAGAGCCCAATGCGGGGCTTGAACTCACGACCCTGAGACATAACCCGGCTAAAATCAAAAGTGGGACACTCAACCTACTGAGCCACTCACATGTTCCGGAATTTTGTATTATGTAGGCTGTGAAGTATGAATTGGTATCATTTTTTTCCATATGTATCTTTTTTGTAAGATTTAATTTTATTATTTACTTATTTACTTATTTATTGAGACAGAGAGAGTGCAGGGGGGGGGGTGGTGGGGGGAGAGAATCTTAAGCAGGGAGCCTGGGATCATGACCTGAACTGAAATCAAGAGTGGGAAGCTCAACCAACTGAGCCACCCATCGCCCCCCCCCCATGGATTTCTAATTAACATAGCACCATTTATTGAAGAGATCATTGAGTTCACAACCACTGTTGTCTTTTTCCATGAATCAGGTAACTACCTATGGGGATTGTTTTTGCACATGATATACTGCCCCCCTGGTATATTTGTTTACTCTCAAGCCAATACCACAGTATCTCAGTTTCTAAGATTTGTATTAAAGTCTAGAAACTGGGCATTGTTAGTCTTCCGACTTAGTTCTCCTCCTCCTCCTGCTCCTCTTCCTCCTTCCTCTGTGTTTTTTTTGTTTCTTTCAAGTAGACTTCACACCCAGCGTGGAGCCCAGCGCTTGGTTTGAACTCACAACCCTGAGATCAAGACCTGAGCTGAGATTAAGAGTCAGATGATTAACTGACTGAGCCACCCAGGCTCCCCCAAACTTAGTTCTTCTTTAAGACAACTTAAAATTTTAGAATCAAATTTCCACATCTATTGATAAGTTTGTACAGAACTGACAACTTTACCTTATTGATAAGACAAATTTATTGACACAACATATCTTTCCATTGATTTAATTTTTTATTAAACAATGAAAATACAGATCTAAAATGTTCCTCATAAGGGCTTTAATCCAATTTTGACATTCATAGGCAGGAAACAACTTCAGAAGAATGGGGATCATTGAGCTAAGTGGACACAGAGATGATACCCAATCCTGTCTCAGCTTCTGGTAGATTGAGACTTTTAGTCACGCTGCTAATACATTACTAGTATTGCTTGTTATGTATGGCCAATCTTCATTACCACTGATTCTGTAATTGCAACTTTGCCTAGTTGCTCAAATTTATTTATGAGTCCAAATTCAATAATGCCCAAACTTCTGTGGTCATTCACAAACGTGCACAAAGGGATGAAGAATTAGGATCACCCCCTGTGGACACCTCTAACTAAAGCCAAACAAGGTAACACTGTGCCCATTGTTTCACCTCTCACTATAAACAAGTATCCTTTTTTGTGGTCTAGCTAGTGCCACATTGTTTCCACCTGTGTACACTCTGTTGGTGACTTTGCTGTTTAAGATGGCCCCCAAGTGTAGCGCTTCCATGCTGTGTAGCGTTCCTAGGCCAAGAAGGCAGTAACGTACCTTCTGGAGAGAATATGTGCGTTAGACAAGTTTTATTCAGGCATCAGTTATGGTGCTGCTGGCTGTAAGCTAAGTGGTAGTGACTCAAAAGCACATATTAAATAAGGCCTCTTTAAACAGTAGCACACATGAAGCAAGGTTACATATAGATTGGTTGATGAAAGTGTTGTGACCAGAGCCTTGCAGGAAGCTAAACTTGTGTCCCCCACCCCGCCCTCCCCAGTGGTGTAATAACCCTGTATTCTCTCTAGAAGCAATGGCTCAGTATTTGTTAATTCAGTGTTCACAGTGACTTTATAGAATAAGATTACCATGGGTAATGAGAATCAGTTTTATTTACATGAAACCATGAATGCAATCCTTGTGTGGGGAAATACTGCAAATAAGATTGCATGTGAGGACAAATCTCTCTTTGGAGCACTATTCATAATGTTTAGGTTAGGTTCACTACCATGGATCATGAGATACACAGACGGTTAACTGAGAACTGTTCATTTTTTATTTTCACATTCTAATTTATCTTATGCATCTTCTTGAAATACTGAATTTTCTTGCTTTGATTTTCTTTAACTTTTACATTTGCACGTATCTGTGCGTTTTCTGTATTTCCCAGTAGCTGTAAAATCATCTGTGGGAAGAGATATGAACTAAATAAGTAAGTGACGCCCTCAGGCAGCTGCCCAAGCCAATGATCATCCCATGCATAGAATGCCCTTCAGAAAACCAAATGTATATTTCTGAGACTTGCTGAAATGTTAACACGGAACATGCCCATCTGCATGGCAGATGTGCCCTGAAAACCGTTAATAATAATGTATAGGGCAATGTAGTTTTGTGATAAACAGCCTGTCGTGTTTCAACCCCTACATCATATTCAGAAATTTACAAAGCACCACTGTGTGGTTTGACATTTATGAAGTGTGTGTGTGTGTGTGTGTGTGTGTGTGTGTGTGTGTGTATGGATATATGCTTTCTTCCGCTGGGTATAGATATAATGAACAAAATCTGTGCTGAAAACTTACATTGTTTAAAACCATGTCGTGTGTCCCAACACCCTTTTGCTTGTTAGCAGCTAGTGAACTGGAACCTCTTCATCTCTCCAGACCTTGCTTATTAGCACAGAATGCCATGCCTTCTTTTTTCTTAGCTGTTTTTCTTATGTTAGCTTTCAACATTCCTAACACTTGCCTGTATCTGAACAGGCCAACCATGTGAGCTGTAGACCACAGATACAAGTGTGCAGGCTGCATTTTACCACTGTGTGTCTGAGGGGGAAATTTGGAAATGAGGAGAAGATGTGCCAACATCTTTGGCCTGAACATACAAGTATGGAAGAGAACAGAACTCACCAGTCAATGCAAATGCTGAATGAATGACGCGGCATATTTCTGAGTCTTTTGCTCTCAACAAGTAAATACCACATTTTCAAAGTTGGAGTGAAAGTCTTTCTAACCCTTACTGAAATTGTAAACACAGACAGCACCCGAACCAAATGTGGTGCAGAAATCTGCTGCTGTTTTAATAATGCTTTCCATTCCATTTCCAAGGCACTAATTTTCCTTTTAAAAAGAGCTTATGTGGCTCAGTAGGTTGAAGAGCCAACTGTTGATTTTGGCTCAGGTCATGATCCCTGGGTCACAGGATCGAGCCCCACATCAAGATCCGTGCTGAGCCTGGAGTCTGCTTGGGATATTCTCTCTCTCTCTCTCTCTCTCTCTTTCTCTCTCTCTGTCTGCCCTGCTTCTGTGCACGTGCATGCTCTCTCTCAAAAACAGAAAAGAGCTTATGTAAGTAATGAATCACTAAATTCCATTCCTGAAACCAATATTATATTATATGCTAGATAACTAGAATTTAAATAAAAATTTTTAAGTAATATGTCAAGAAACATGAATAGCAATACATTCTATTGAGAAAAAATGAAAATAAATAAAATGAGCTTAAAATTCTATTTAGATAGAGGTCATTCATAACTTTTGTATGATATCATTATGGCAATGGTAAGATTGATTCTCTATGTACACAACTAGGCAACTGTTTCTCTGTTATTTTCCATCCAAACACACAAACTAGTAGAATTTATTGTATAATCATATTTCTACTTGTAATTTCAAGGAATTATGAAAATATATATGGTCACATAAATTCTACTGGGGCCAGGTATGTGCAGCACCCCAAAATAATCTTAAGTCCTAAAACAAGTATGATTGAAATTAAATTACTTGTTGGACCAACCTCAAATTACCATCATAAACAAATGCATGGTAAGTCCTTTTACATGTAGTCTAACAACCGTCTTTGTTGGACTTTGTCACTGAATGTATTTTTATAAAGGCAACCAAGAAAATAACGTGGGGTTTATTTCGAATGACTAGCTATTAAAAATTATGCCTCCTTATAAATTTTTATTTTTGTATTTTAAATTTTATTTATTTAGTTTTGCATGAGAGAGAGTGAGCAGGAGAGGGGCAGAGGGAGGGAGAGAGACAGAATCCCAAGTAGGATCTATGCTCAGCATGAAACCTGACACAGAGCTAGATTCCAGAACCCCCTGGGATCATACCCTGAGCCAAAATCAAGAGTTGGACGCTCAACCAACTGAGCCACAAGAAGCCCAGTGATGTTTACATCTAAAGGAAACATGTTAGTGAGGAAGAGGAAAAATATTAATTGGTCGTAGTACATTAAGGCACCATAGCAGTTTTGTGTTGCCTTTTTTGAGTTTCAAAAACATTTGGACAGCTGGAGAAAGATACAGATCTTTTCATGGTTAGGGTCTTTGAATTTGCAAATATTGCATAGTAAGAAGTAACATCCTTCAAATCATCCATTCCAAACAAATACTATACAGAATATTTATTTCTAAAAACTCAATCTTGAAAAGTCTGGGTAATAGATAATGTTGAGATTTAGATTATTATGCTTTATTTTCTCCTTGACTAAAAATAGTTCTTTTCATATAAAACTGCCATCCCATCACTTACATGAATCATCAGGGAGGTTTCATTTGCATCTTGGATTCTGAGATTCCAATGTGAGGTTAGGTGTTTTTGTTTTTGCTTTTTTTTCTACGTGGATAGATAATACTTCAAACTTTACATCTAGTCAACTTGAATTTCTATTATTAAACCAGCATGGAGAAAACTGTCAACCTGTCTACATAATGTAAAATTTCCAAAAGAAAATAATGTCACTGTATAGTAAAAATGCACTGAATGTTAGATAACTTGTTACATTATCAGGTGAGAGAGTCCTAAGGTTTTTCTCTTGTTTGTTTTACTTTTTTGTTTGTTTTACTTTTAAATAACTTTGATGTGGCGCCGTGGGTTGAAGTCACCATGTTTCATAATGTACAGGTGACTAATTAACTGATTGTGTTCAAACTTCTTCCTTCAGTTTAAAAACACTGGGGCACCTGGGTGGCACAGTCAGTTAAGTGTCTGAGTCTTGGGTTCAGCTCAGGACATGATCTCACAGTCTGTTGGTTTGAGCCCCGCATCAGGCTGTGTGTTAACATCAGGGAGCCTGCTTGGGAGTCTCTGTCTCCCTCTCTCTCTGTCCCTCTCCTGCTTGTGTCCTCTCTCTCTCTCTCTCACACACACACACAAAATAAATAAATAACATTAAAAAAAGTGTTAAAAAATAAAAACTAATTGGTTTTAGTAATAGTGAATTGGTACAAGCAATCAGTGTTCTGGCACGTTGTCCTCAGTGCGTACTGACTGGGCTGGCAGGGCTGATGACACACGAAGGCTGTGATTGTTCCAGAACATACTCGCTGTGTAGCTCTCGCTCCCCGGCCACCAGCCCACTCGCTGGTGTGAGGGTCTCCAACATCGGGCACATGGGCCCAGTTCCTCGACCTCCTGTTCCTTCCCCTCAGCAGGGATGCTGTGCCCGTGGCTTCGGGACATGAGGGACCCTGTCTGCCATGAGTATATTCTGTTTGGCCCCTCTAATTCATAGTTCAATTCTCTAGAATCTATTGCCAACCTTAGGACCAAGACATTTCGTATAAAATGAGAATATTAGAAGACCATATTCCATGATGGCAAGAATTTGTTGGGGCTGAGTTGCAGCTACCAGTTCACAGAATGTATGTGCCTCTCCGTTCACCCCCAAGGCCATCAGGCTTCTCTCATTTCCGTGACCTGTGGATCCCCAAACAGATTTGGACCCGTACCCACTGAAAACAGAAATAAATGAGTTAACTCCCTTTTTTTTCTCTCAATCTCTGATACAATTTCTCCATGAAAGAATCCCATTGAACAACTACCAAGACATATCTAAAAATAAAAATAAAAAAAAGTAAAAGCCTCTGCTCTGTAGAGGCAAAGAGGTCTGTTTATTGACAAAATTCATTTACACATTATTTCAGTGCAGCAATGAAGGAGATAAAGTAATAAACACCAGCACAACAAGAAGGTCTCCTGACTCAGATGCCCATCAGAGAATGCTCTGTTGGGTGCAGTCTAGGAGCGGGTGATACCTAGTTAAGTTGAAATGTAAGTAATGAGTAGGATTCCAGCAAAAACCTGAGGACTGGAAGGTCTGGACATAGGAATGCACTCCCTGTACAGAGGTACCCCACAGGTCATGGAAAATAACAGCCAATCCCTGGGTTTCATCCAAAATGAAAATGCACGGCAGTGTTGCCAACACCCTGCAAGGACAGAAGAAGCCGTCAGCCCCCTCCCTCCTCTGATGGGCCAGGCACCACTGTCTCCAGCCTCTCGTCCTCAGATTTCCACAGGTGTGTCGTTTCATTGGTGTCTCTAAACTGGTTTTTGATTTTAATATAAAGTCGCCAGCTCCTTCGTACAATTTAAATTCCAGCTTGTCGATAACCTAATGCATCGAGGTTTTTTATTTAAGGAGGAACGGCAGATATGTTTTCTCCACAGGGCCTAAGATGCTAATGGTGATCGATTGGTCCACAAGTGCTCCCGCTGAATGAGGGCCTTTTATTTTCCACCCAAAGCAGGGACCGTGATGATGGAAATTGCAGCCTTTGCGAGAACTCCCATGTAAGGTTTGCAAGTGTTGTCTTGAAACGCTTCAGGTCTCTGGCGGTGGACAGCTGCCTCCTGTGTTCCTTTGTGTGACAAGAGGCTGGGTGGGTGCTGGGACACTTCTGCTGTGCCCTGGATGAATGAGAAGTGACTGTGTCTTTCTCGTTTTACTTTCAGCTCACTCCGGTCGGCACCACAATATTTACAGGGTTTTCAGGAGACAACGGAGCTACAGACATAGATGATGGACCAAATGGGCAGATAGAATACGTCATCCAGTACAATCCGGAGGACCCGGTATGTCAGCCCCCACCTGCAGTGTGGACTCTCTGAGGGATGTTTACTGCAGCTGGCACTTACCGTATTGTCACAACCCTTAGCTCCTCCAGCCACGTTAGTGTCCTCGCGCTGTTACCAGCCATCCCAGAATTACAGGCTTTTAACTATTTGCGGTATACTTCTAAAACTTTTAAGAAGGTTTTGGTGGGCTTGGGAAATAATAATTTAAAAATATTTATAGGTGTAACATGCCACTGTCACCTCATTTCCATTATGTGTGCGGACTCCTAAGCATCGTAAATAAACCACCGGGGATGATGTCACCAGTGTGATGCGTGTGCTTTGTGGCTCTTACAAAGTGACATCACTGCCCCTTCTCCACCAGTGAAGCCTCAGGAAGACAAGGGACAAAGCTGTTTTTTTTAATACTTATTTTTGAGCGAGACAGAGAGAGAGAGGACAATGTGAGCCAGACACACTGGCTTTTTTATGCTTATTTATTTTTTAGAGAGAGAGGTGCAGAGTGTGAGTGGGGAAGAGCAGAGAGAAAGAGGAAGAGAGAGAGTCTGAAGCAGGTTCCAGGCTCCGAGCTGTCAGCACAGTGCCCGACGCGGGGCTGGAACTCACAAACCGCGAGATCATGACCTAAGCTGAAGTCGGACGCTTAACCGACTGAGCCACCCAGGTGCCCCACGTTTGTCTTTTTAAAGATTAATTACTTATGTTTTTATTAGACCGTGGAATTTCTGCACCACGTCTTCCATGGGGCTGTGAGAGTGTTTCCCCCACTCCGGTACGTGAGAGAGCATGCTGATAAAGGCGGAGTTGTTCTGTGGCGACCTGAGCCTGGGCTGGCATGACCGCCCTCTGTCTTCCTCCTCCTCTCAGCCCAGACGGGTTGTCAGGGCACCGTGGCTGCCCCACAGCACTTCTGAAGTGAATTTTCTCAGTGAATACTTCTCCTTTATGTTTAATATTGGGAAAATGAAAGGTGTGGAAGTTAATGCTCTGTCTTTACTTTTAAATTATGGTTTTGTCATACGAGCTTTAAACAAACATGAAAACAAACAAAAACATTGAGCTTGTAGAGACCAAGAATGGCCAACAGGACTTACCTCCCAAATCTATCCTCAGAACTCTGAGTCGTGAAAGCACAGTCTCATTTTCTTTTCTTTCTTTTTTTTTTTTATTCTCAAGTTAGTTAACTTACGACACCCAGTGCTCATCCCAACAAGTTCCTTCCTTAATGCCCATCCTCCCCACCCAACAGCCCCCTCCCCCCCATCAACCCTCAGTTAGTTCTCTGTATTTAAGGGTCTATTATTGGTTTGCCTCCCAGGCTGTGTGTTATTTTTCCTTCCTTTCCCCAGTGTTCATCTGCTGTGTTTCTTAAATTCCACCTGAGTGAAATCATGATATCTGTCTTTCTCTGACTTGTTTCTCTCAGCATAGCCCCCTCCAGCTGTATCCTTCTGGAAGCTCAGTTGGTGGGTAGGAGGGAGCTGGGCTCGAAGGTGTGTGGCTGGCCAGCTCTGCTTGGTGCCTCTGAGCCCTGGAGTCAGGACCGGGTTCAGGTCAGCATGGGCTCCACCCCGTCTCCACTGCATCCTGATAAAATGGTTTAGTCCTCATGCTAAACTTTTGTAAACATTAGGGGAACAAAAATGGAGAACAGAAAATCCCCTGGGCATAGCAGGGTCTAAGAAGGGACTGGATGGTTTTTGTGTGTTTGTCTCACCCCCTGACATGTATGTCTCCACGTGTTTGCAGGCAGAGGCAATGAGACAGAGAAGTGGGGAAGTAATGAGAATGCTAAAGAGAAGGACAGTAAGTAGGAAGGTCTGCTCAAAAAATCGAGTGGAAAAGATCAAAGAAGGAACTGAGGAGAAAAGGACAAGAGAAATGCTTTCCCTTAACAGTAGGAACAGGCAGCTACTTCACGCCCCATGTTTGAACTGTTTGTCTTTCTTACTATTTAGGTTTTTGAAAGAATCAATCGTATGTGCGTGTTGTGTTTCTAGCTTACATTTTATGAAGGCTGTTTCCTAACTTGTATTCTTCAAGCTGTAAAAATGGAACAGCCAGGCCATGGATTCTAGGAAAAGGATTATCACACTGCATTAAAAACAAACCTATCCTGGGGCGCCTGGGTGGCTCAGTTGGTTAAGCGTCCAACTTCAGCTCAGGCCATGATCTCACGGTTCGTGGGTTCAGGCCCCACGTTGGGCTCTGTGCTGACAGCTCAGAGCCTGGAGCCCGCTTCAGATTCTGTGTCTCCCTCTCTCTCTGCCCTTCCCCCACTCACACTCTGTCTCTCTCTGTCTTTTTCAAAAATAAATAAACATTAATAAAAAAAACTATCCAAGGTTTAGAAATAGTGTGAGACAAAAAATGCATTACTTAGGAGCCGTCTTTTAGAAGTTTTGTGAGGCCGAAACTCCTTGTTACCCGTGCAGTAATTCCTTCTGCAGTCTTCCCCCCCCTTTCAGGGATTTGTGAGCTCACCGTCAAACATAATATGTACCTTTTACTACCTGTAGTTTGGGTAAGCCCATCAGCCACATGCAGTGTCCAAATTACAGAATGAGAAGAACGTACTTGAGCCAGCTAGCACTACTGTGGAATAAATAAAGACATCGTCTGGCCATGGGCCTAATTCAGTGAGACAAAAGAATCAGTCACCACACGAGCACTTACCTTAGGGTTATTGGGGGGAGCAAGCATTGACCCAGACATATCCTTACAGAGATAACCCACCTTTAAACTTCACACCATAATATTCCAATACTGATTTCTCCATTTCAGAACAACATTGTATTACAAATATATTTAACCTGAAAACGTGGCACTTCTGGCTTTTGTAGCCACAGTCATGATTTCTTTCATGTTAGTCCCACAGGGTATGGTAACGGTAAAAGTGTAGACTGGTTTGTTCTAATTAAAACTCTCAGGGTTTTCATTTGTCTGTCTTCCAACTGACGCTATGTTAATCACTAGCAGAAATCACAAATTAATGACCTGGAGTTTCATTCAATTCACAAACATTTTGTTTGGCCACATTTTAATTTAAATACTTTTTGAGCCAATATCTAAAAACCATGAAATTTCACATTCAAATCTAGATTTCCCTTCTCTCTGAAAAAATAGAAATATGACAGCAGGGGTTCTGGTTTCCAAATGAATCTGTCCAATGTGTCAAGTGGTCTATTTCTTTTTTCTTCTTTTCCAGCTAGTATAATCCTCAGGCCTAAATTTTCTACATTTTTATTTTTATTTTTTTATTTTTATTTTTTTCAATGTTTGTTTGTTTGTTTATTTATTTATTTATTTATTTATTTATTTATTTTGAGAGAGAGAGGGAGAGATAGAGAGCAAACAGGGGAGGGACAGAGAGGGAGGGAGACAGAATCCCAAGCAGGCTCCGTGCTGTCAGCACAGGGCCCGATGTGGGGCTTGAACCCATGAACCATGAGATCATGACCTGAGCTGAAATAAAGAGCTGGATGCTTAACCAACTGAGCCACCCAGGCGCCCCAATATTTTTAAGTTTACATTTCTTTGCTAAGATTTCTCTTGTTTTCCCTCGTGGTGAGCATTTTTTTACATCTCTGAGCACAGACATGGTTAAAATAGCTGCTTTAAAATCTGTGTCTACTTGTCCTGACATTGGCCTTTCCTGACTTTCTCCCTCTTTTGAAAAGGGATCACATTTCCCAGTTCATCATTGGTCAAGTTGTTTTGAACCCTCTCCTGGACATTGTGAATGTGATGTTCTGGAGAGACTTTTAATTCTATCATATTCCTCTGAAAAGATTTTTTTGTTTGTTTTTAATCTACCAGAGAACATGGTTGGACTTAAGTTAAAAAAAACTCTTGGGGGTAGCTCAAATCTCAATTTAGTATACATTTTTCCTTAGTCCATCTATTATAGTCTCCCTCATGCAGGTGTGGTATGGAGTTCACCTACAGACCTGAACACCCTTTCTAAGTGGGATTTTGTCCTCTCCTTTCCTGGCTTTCTCCTTTCTGATTGCCCCTCCCCTCCCCTTCCATCAGCTTTGATTGTCCCAAAATCTATCCCCTGATTCTTCAGGCCAGATAGACTTTCTGTCAGAGTTGTAACTGGCCCTCAAGCTACTAACTACCATAAAGCAGCAAACTCACCCATGTTGTCTCTTCTTTCAAGTGTGTGACATCTCCCAGAGTGTGTCTGCTTTGGTTATCTCTTGAGGGGTATCCGGTATCCTTTGCCTTTTGTGTTTTTCCCCGAGTTTATAGGTGTTGTTTGTGGAAAGACTGAGTCAAGTGGGAGATAATCAACCATATAGAAACAGAACGATTAATACCCAATAAGTTCCTTTCTTCAGTATACATTTATAAGACAAGGGCACATACTTGTTTTTGCTTCTGAACCATTCTGGCCTTCCCGAATATCTGGCAACAGCAACAATGATATAATCATTTCAAAGTTTTAATAACAATGGAAGAACGTGCCTCCATTTCCTTGATGGCTGTGGATCTTCGGTGACGAGTTATCAGCTCGTTTGCCGCTGGCACCAGTTTTTTCTTTTTTTTTTTAATGTTTTTAATGTTTGTTTATTTTTTAGAGAGATAGAGACATAATGCGAGTGGGTTAGGGACAGAGAGAAAAGGAGACACGGAATCTGAAGCAGGCTCCAGGCTCCGAGCTGTCAGCACAGAGCCCAATGTGGGGCTCGAACTCACGAGCTGTGAGATCATGACCTGAGCCAAAGTCGGACGCTCAACCGACTGAGCCACCCAGGCGCCCCTACCACTGGCACCAGTTTATAACCAGAAACACTGGAATTCCAAATCTATGTCGAGCTGTTTTCTCTTTAAGAAAGGGAGAATTGGAGGAATTGTTGAAAACCAAGGGGACATGTGTTGTCCATTTGTCTCTGTATTTTAAAAAAGAGGATGATTCTGGGGCGCCTGGGTGGCGCAGTCGGTTAAGCGTCCGACTTCAGCCAGGTCACGATCTCGCAGTCCGGGAGTTCGAGCCCCGCGTCAGGCTCTGGGCTGATGGCTCAGAGCCTGGAGCCTGTTTCCAATTCTGTGTCTCCCTCTCTCTCTGCCCCTCCCCCGTTCATGCTCTGTCTCTCTCTGTCCCAAAAATAAATAAACGTTGAAAAAAAAATAAAAAAGAGGATGATTCTAACACAAGAACATGTTTGAGTATATCCTCATGCCTGTGTGTTCCTAAATATTAGAGAAATAACAAATATAATATCACTTGAAATTATTATGTTGAAGACTCAGCAATCATAGCAGATATCAGTTGCCATTACTATATGTCACCAGTGATCCCTTAGGTGAGTCTTGGGGATTAACATAGTGTGTTAGTTATCTACTACTGTGTAACAAACCATCACAAACTTAGTGTCTTAAAACAACACACACTGATGTTTGCACAGTTTCTGTGACTTAGGAGTCTAGGCTCAGCTTAGCTGGGCTCTCTGCTTAGGCTCTCATAAGGTTGCAGTCTAGGTGTTGAGCATATTGGTTCTCCGGTGGAGGTTCAACTAAGGAAGGACCTCTTTCCAAGTGAACTCAGGCTGCCGTCAAAAATTGTTTCTCCGTGGTTGTAAGACACAGGCCCTTGGCGTCTTGCTTGCTGTTGGCTAGAAGCTTCTCCCAGCTCTGAGAGACCACACTTAGTTCTTTGGCTGTTTACCCTGTGACTTCTGCAAGGAGAGTGTCTAGACCATTTCTCTTTGCAACATGGAGTCTTATATGTCATAATGCGGCCATAAGAGTGACAGCTCATCACCTAAGCTGTATCCTGATGATTACAAGCAGGTCACAGATCCTGTCCACACTCAAGGTGGAGGGTTTACACAAAGGTGCGGATGCCCATCAGGAAGTGGGGATAGAGAGGGCTCCCATAGGAATCTGTCTGCCGTAACTACTGTTATGTCATCATTTTTGAATGTCCTATAAACATCTACTTTGGAAAGTCTTTTTGTTTGTTTGTTTATTTGTTTTTTTACAAATCTACACAAAATAGAGGAGATAAAGGTTCTATTTTGGCTATAATACAGGGTAAATTGAAGATGGTCACCTGCCTTGTCAACATCTTTCTTTTTTCAATGTTTTTATTTTATTTTTGAGACAGAGACACAGTGTGAGTGTGGGCGGGGCAGAGAAAGAGGAAGACACAGATTCTGAAGCAGGCTTCAGGCTCTGAGCTGGCAGCACAGAGCCCAGCATGGGGCTTGAACTTGTGAACCATGAGATCATGACCTCAGCTGAAGTGGGTCGCCTAAATGACTCAGCCACTCAGGCGCCCCTACATCTTTCTTAACCTACCTATATTTTCTTTATGATGTGAATGAACATTTATACTGCATGTGGAATAAAGAAGAATCAGGCATTTTTACTAGCCAAAATCATAAAATTGTAATTACCAACATTGCAAACTCTTTTAACCCATGAGCAAAATCAGAGTAGTTTAACATTGAGCTTTCTTCTCTCGTTTCTCTTCATTTTTCTTCTCTTGTGCCATCATTGTCATTGAATTTTATCTAAAATAAATGAGGAATTGGGGCACCTAGGTGGCTCAGTAGGTCGAGCGTCCAACTCTTGATTTCGGCTCAGGTCATAATCTCACGGTTCGTGGGGTCGAGCCCCACATCAGGCTCCGCACTAGCATAGAGTGTGCTTGGGTCTCTGTCTCTCTCTCTTCCTCTTCCCTTTTCCCCACTTTCTCTCCCTCTCTCTCAAATGAAAAAATATATAATAATACAACAAATAAGGAACAAATTCAGGGATTAATAGCTGCTCAGCTGATTAACCAAATTCAAAGCAAAAGCATTTGTGCTCGTTTCCAAAATGTTCTTGTTCTTCCTCTCCTTGGAGATGTGCCAGGAATGCGCTTTCATTTGGTTGGAAGAATGACGTGTTTTGGTTAATGATGCACGAGCTAACAGAACCACGTACAGGTCACCATCCTCCTCCTCCATTTCTTCCCTGACAACAACGTTGAAAAGGGATATTATGTAGAGATCACAAATTGCGATGCTTGGGGCTCTTGGGTGATAAAACAAATGGTGGTAATAGAGAAGATGTTTAGATACTTGCAGTTTGGTTGAGAAGTGTCCCAGGGTAACCCTAAAAATACATTAAAAACTCACAGGTGACGAGTTTCCGGGTTGTTATCAAATGACTCTGGTAAAACCCATTCATCAACATGGAAACTTTTTAGACACGAAAGGAGTATTAAATCGGAAGCTTACAGGCAACATTCAATTTTCAGATGATAAGCCTACTATCTGTAACTTTCTGGGAGACTCAGCTGCAATACTGCATTCTCTAATTCATCTTCTATTCAAATGAGTTGATTCTGTCTCTCTCCCTGTTGGCAGACATCCAATGACACCTTTGAAATCCCCCTCATGTTGACTGGGAATGTGGTGTTAAGGAAGAGGCTCAACTATGAAGACAAGACTCGGTACTTTGTCATCATCCAAGCTAATGTGAGTATTCATTCCCCCTCGCTTCCCTCCTGGGAGATTAGGAATAAAGGACTCTCCCAAAATGTGTCAGTGCTCGCAGAGTGCCCGCTGGAATTTATGGCCTCAACGGGGTAGGCTGCCCACAGCATAATTTATATGTTCTGTTCTTCTAGATGGGGAATGGGATGGAATGGAACAGGAGGAGTGTTTCTACCCACTGTTCGCTTCACTCTGAGTCACATTCCCACCCTTCGGTAATTCGGCTTTAGTTCGCCCTGAAGTGTTTCTCAAATTGTGACACAGAATGTGACACAATGTGGCACAGAGTGTGACCTGCAGGAGAATCACCTCGGTGCATACTAAACACACAGGTTCCCGGGCTCTGCCTCAGACCCTCTGTGCAAACATCTCACAGGGTGGAAGTGGAATACCTGAATGTTTTACTCCCTGGGGGATCGCCCAGTATGCCAAAGAAAGAGAAGACGTGTCCGGTTGGTAATCTTTTCCCCCTTGGCTGTCATTTCTTGAACACCTGCTCACTAGATGTCAGCTACTGGGACTGTAACCAGGATGTATGTACAGCAGGAAGGGAAAAGGTGAAAACCAGTCGCTTATATAACGTGGACTTTTATTGTTATCTTAATAAAGCCCCAGCTGTGTGTGGATCAGGTGCTGGCTTGACACCTCAGGTATATCACCAAGGACCGGGTTTCTTCTGCCCTCACACTGGGCCCCTTTCCTGACACTTGGCCATTTTCCCAGTGTCCTGTTCGTCAGGTGCTAGTGACTACCACAGCCCTAAGCACCACGGCTGCATTTCAGGTCTGACTGCCAGCAGGTGGAAAGGGGGTGAAACCAGGACTCTTCTTGTTTGCTGATCATCCTTCGACTGTGAGGAAACTCCTACCCAGAGTCCTCTCCCTTCTAACTTCCCTCTCCAGCCTGGGATCACAGAGTCAGCCTAGAGAAAGGAGGCTGAGGAAGTCTTATGTAGCAAAAGGGGTGAGGTAGCCAACTCTAGATTGCACCAAGTTCTGTGCATCTCCTGATGCTGGACACACTGATAACCTGGGGAAGGGGGTGGAGAGGAGTCAGAGGGGGACCTGGAGGGGGAGGGGGAGGAAGAGGAGGAGGAGGAGGAGGAGGAGGAGGAGATAGAAAGCGGTAGGCGCCTCGTATGATTTCTCTTTTCCCTTCTTCTTCTCCTTTTTTTCTTCTCTCTCCCTCCCCTTCCTCGTATACGTGTGCTGTCGTCTCTGATGAGGATTCTTAGCCTTTTTACCCAGAATAAGCTATTATTTCCGCAAATCTGACAGGGCTGGCTACAGATAGCTTCCAATATTGAAAAAGTCCATAGCATGACAAGATCATGTTCCGAATAGTTATTAGACTCTGAAGCCCGCCTGTGCCTTAAAGGATTCCTAAGCATTGCCATTCTACTTCTATAGCAGAGCGTGAAGACCACTCAGAGTGGAAATAAGAAAGCATCCTCCATCAGCTGTTATGAACAAGTTTATATGCGATAAGGTGTCACTAAATGGCCATTTTTTAGCTAGAGATATTTTCCCAGAAAGGGAGGGAAAGTTTGTCTGTGTACAATTATAATTAAATATATAATATATATTTACATTAATGTTATTTTATATATTTATTATATATAAATAGACTTGCTTATATAAAAGTGTATTTATTTATATATAATATATATGAGCTTAATTTGCCTATTTTATATAGTCGGTAGATAGTAGATATATGTAGATAGAGATCTAATTTTTGAAGCCAGATTTCTAAATTTTCGTTCAAAATTCTCAAGTCAGTATCTTGGTATCCACGGGCAGAGATTAGAGTGCGAACAGCAGATATAGGAGAAACTAATATCTACTGGGGGGGGTCCTCTCAGAGCTCCTCAAAACCCTGAAATCTTTTTTTTTTAATAGTTTTTCTACACAGTGAAAATGAGAAGAAAAAAACACAGCTTCTCTTGTTTGACCGTGAATCTCTAATAAAATTTAAGGAAAAATAAGATTGCTGTGGAATATATCAGTTTTTCTTGTGCTATTTAAAATGAGCTATTTTTTTAAAAAGAAGTTCAAGTAAAGTGAGCTATTTTTTTAAAGAAGTTCAAGCAAAAACATTTGAATTGATGTTTAATTTAAAATATTTTTGAAGGCTTCTGGAACAATTTGTATGTAATTTGCTAGACTGCCCACAACTGAGAGAGAGAGAGAGTGGTAAGTGGTTAGCATTTCAGGGATAAAATTATGAAATACGAGGATATGTGTGAATCAGCAAGAGGAAGGATTGGAACTGGCAATAAGTGAAAGAAAAGGTTAATTTATCTGTAACAATTTTTATTATAAATTTAAATCCTATACTATAAAATGGGAATATTAAATATAGGAGATTATAAGCTTCTTGGTGTTTTTAAAAGCTGTCAGAGCTATATCCTTTTAATAGTTTTATTTATTTATTTATTTTTAAATGTTTATCTATTTTGAGAGAACAAGTGGGAGAGGGGTAAAGAGAGAGGGAGAGAGAATCTCAAGTGGTCTCCGCATTGTCAGCACAGAGCCTGACTTGGGGCTCAACCTCAGGAACCATGAGATCGTAACCTGAGCTGAAGTCAAGAGTCAGTCGCTTAACCGACTGAGCCACCCAGGCGCCACCCCAAAATAGATAATTTAAAAATGAAATCACTATGGGAAAAATTATATATGCATATGTGTGTATAGGAATATACTTTTAATCTTGGTAAACACTGCCATATCATTTTCCAAAATATTACAGCACGTCACTTTCCTACAAGATAAAGAATGGCACATTGCCTCTACTTTTTAGGTAAAATAATTTACTTAAAAAAGTGTATTGTAGGAGCTGGAAAGCTGACTCCTACTTGCTTGAGGACCAATGGTGAGCTCCCTTCCCTACTCCGAGTTCAGTGACCTCACCTTTGTGGCCATGGTGGCCACTGTGAGTATGGACAATGACCAGTGCTACGAATCAGGACTTCTCGTCCCAGAGAGATGGTTGTTCAATGTTTACTGCTTTGTGAATACCCACGTCTGTGTCAGGGAGCAAGAATCCCTGTCCCTCTCAAGGTCCTTCTGGCCAGACCAAGTATCAAATTGACATGAGACAGATTAACAGGAGGAAATCAACATTAATAGGCATATGTATGGGAATCCACATAGACATTCCAAACACAGGCACAATCAGAAATATATGTCCTTCTGAACTAAGGAGAAGGGGGCAGGGGTCTAGGATTTTACAAGAAAACAGTGCAGTTCATAGGGTGATAAGAAAAGCAGATGTTTGCTAATTGGTTGTTCTACATACAGAGGACTCACTCAGGTAAAATTTATCTCCAATAATTCATATTCTGTGAAATACCCCAAATGAGATTTTTCTGTGTGGCTAAGAGAGGGACAAAAGTATCTCCTGAGACATAGGGTCTCAGGGGCTTTGTGTTCACAATAACTCACATGTCAAAGTGGCACATTCTGGGAGGGGCCACTCCGGAACCCTTTCATCTATATAATTTACACTTTTATATTTATATAGGATCATGAAGTCCACAGACTGTTACATGTTTCTAGTTACATTTTTATATCCTTTGGTGTTTTTTTATTATCATTTTGTCAATGCTACGTAAACTGTCGTACAACGTAGATCACGTACATTCAAAACCTACATTTTTCTCTTGGAGTCCTAAAGAGAGTTGAAATATGAACAGTTTTGATTTTAAAGTAGGTGGTATGTAAGTGGATGGAAGAGTGATGATATATTACTGAAATTACTCAACTTTGACCTGGCTTTGCTTATGGTACGAAGATTTGATTGATGTACAAAGGAAACTATTCTAATTTCGTGTAATTAGGAAGTTTCTTTTTATCCCTGTGGACATACTAGAATTCTTTTTTTTTTAATTTTTAAAATTTTTTTTTTAGAGAGAGAGACAGAGCGTGCGTGGCGTAGGGGCAGAGAGAGGGAGACGCAGAATCTGAAACAGGCTCCAGGCTCTGAGCTGTCAGCACAGATCCCAATGTGGGGCTCGAACCCACAAACTGCGAGATCATGACCTGAGCCGAAGTCGGATGCTCAACCGACTGAGCCACCCAAGCGCCCCACATGTTGGGATTCTTAAATAAGCTGGAAGAGTTTTGGTTAACAAAATTAAGAAAACTTGCCACTTGTTTACTTGAGGAATATTTGCAACATTATTAATCATGGTTTAAGTATGAATGGGCAATGAGAGAATGATTAATTCTAGAAAACAGAAGGAAAAGAAGTCTAGAAAAGAAAGTTCAGAGATTATACAAAGATCCCTAGGTTTTCTTTCTGTCAAAGTTTCCAATATAGTCTGTACCACAAACTCCGATTTTGTTATGTTACCCTAAATCACAAACAAATCAAACTTATCTCCTTATACATGGATATTGTTCCAAAACAAGCTCTCCTTTGTATTACTGTTTTCCTGAAGGAAATACTGAGGACTCTTCCATACTCAAGAGCCCTTAATTAGTTGTCAGAAAAAAAAAGTTTACATTTAATTTAGAATCATAGCCAGGGTAGGGATGCCAGGGTGGCTCAGCTGGTTAAGCATTTGACTCTGATTTTGGCTCAGGTCATGATCCCAGGGTTGTGGGATGGAGCCCCACATTGGGCTCTGTGCTGAATGTGGAGCCTGCTTGGGATTCTGTCTCTCTCCTTCTGCACTTCCCACTTTCTCTCTCTCTCTCTAAAATAAATAAAATTAAATAAAAATTAAATTAAAATAAAATCATAGAGTAATTCTAAATCATCTTACCAATAACAGGAAGACTTTAATATTTTCTGAAATATCAAAAAATGTAGAGAAGGAACACTTAGTTGTCTTTCGTAACAGATATTATATTCGTAAAAATGCCGCTTCTTTCTTACTCTGTCTTTTCTCCCAATGTATGAATATTCAAATCAGTATGTAAGCATTGTAATTATATGGGCTTGTATGTAAAAAAATCACTTCATATACTTCTGGATGTCAATTCCTGCAAACAACTTTTCAGCAGTAGCTCCCACTCTGACCTTCCCTCACCTGTCCTTCCTACTGCTTGTGGAGTAAGTGCTGAATTTTACACCAGTTGTTTTGAGCTCCGCCCATTCTTGGGCGTAC